>NW_027665103.1:0-125000 GCF_963921795.1 Nannobrachium achirus
TCTTTGAATATAAATTATTTCAGAGCAAATGTTTTTAGCTCAAATCTTTGCTTCTGTGCGGTCCCTGGAACATCATGTTTTCAGATGGGGGTCGGTGGCTTGACATGAAATAGTTTGACATAGAAACCTATGTTTTTCAAAAAAGAAATGTCCTCAGGTCTAAATGGGTTAGGTTAAGAGAACTTACTGTGTCCATGTTTGTCATGGCTTTCTGTTTTCTTCCTTTCTGCCCAGTGGTGGTTTCAAACAGCGTCAACAGGTTTTCAGAGTACAGGTCCAGCTGTGATAGGAACTTTGACTGCAGAGGCATATCTGAAAGCACACAAGCACACAGCACTTTTTTAGAAAATTTTCATTGGTATTCACAATTAAGTCACATACTGTATGCTGTCATAGCACCTAGTTCACAGTCACACTAACCTCCTTCACATCAAAGAGAGCTGCCCATCTTGTTGTGAACTCGCTGATCATGGGATCACCACTGGCAACTTGTTCACAGCAACAGTCACTGAAAAAGAACAGGATGTTGAAATTAATGAATCCAACACATGTGGTTGATGTCAGACAGAAACCTTGCATCTCTGCATATATTGATTATTTGATCATTTTAATAAATTAATTCCACAACTTATACTTCATCACATCATTGTCATGTTAAAGTAGGGAAACTCAGTAATGCATCAAGTCCTTAGCATGTATTGGTGCATGTGTTGGTGATTAGAGCAATGTACAGCAACAAATATATTTCACCTATAATATGCAAAATAGCGTGGCCATATTGAGTATGTGGATTTGATTTATAATAAGTAGATCATTTCATAATTAAGGTTTAGGGATTAGGGAAGTAAGTACTCACCACAAGAAAATGAGCCTTGATGTGATAAAAAACAATCTTCAGGACACGACTCGAGTCACTACAGGTTGTTTGCCTGAAACAAATAGACATAATGTCGATTCAACTGTCGATCTGTACTTACTCATAGCGTGGCACTCGCTATGAGCTTGTTGATCTGCTACTTTTCAATAGCTACAGTATAACATAATGCTTAAGAGAGTGCTTTTACCAGCTGAAGCAGGACAGATTGGAGACCAGAAAGGAGTCTTCCAGGACTCAGGGGTTGCGTGACTGGAATACAAGAAAGAAACAAGTGTCATTCTGTAACATAAAACTATTTATATATTTATATTTTATTTTATATTCATTTTATTAAGAGTACAATTACCAGCATTGGAAGCAGGACAGATCCGAGCTGAACACAGGTCCGTAAGGAGGTTCTGGAAAAATTACAGGAAGAAAAATTGTCAAGATGTAGGCCTACAGTCAGAAACAGAAACATGTTAGATAATGGAATAGTCACCAACATATCAGTGCAAACAAAATAACATAGCTATTACAGGGATACAGAAATGCAAGGGGCCAGTTCATAAAATAATAGTATTAATGACTCCCTAACTTATTTTATTTGCATTTGCATTAAATGATAGTTTGAACCCAATGGGCCTGTAACTCTGAACATACAAATGGACCTTGGTTCCATTTACACTCTCAGAGTTACATTGACAATGATTTTACAATATAATGATAGATTGGAACCAAATTGACCGTTATTGGTCTGTAGCCTGAGTGCACAAATGAAACCAAATGGACCCGTATGGGTTCATTTGGTTTAATTTGTACACTCCCAGAGTTACATTAACAATGATTTTTTACAACAATGATAGTTTGGAACCAAGTGGACCCTTATGGGTTTTAGCCCAACTCTGAGAGTGTACAAATGAAACCAAATGGACCCTGAGAGTATATGGAACCAAATGGACCCTTATGTATTTTAGCCTAACTCTGAGAGCGTACAAATGAAACCAAATGGACCCTTATGGATTTTAGCCTAACTCTAAAAAGAGGTTTTGGCTAATATAAATAAGTGGTGGACGTCTTTAGGAACCACAGAGGTTTTCATTACGACTTTACAACAATAGTGACTATGAACATGTCGAGGTTGAACATGGCCAAATAACAAACTAATCATCCTATAAAACCAGGTGAAGTGCAGCATGTAGGCTAGCCTGCGTTAGCATAACAACACCACCACCACCAGTGTGAGATAGCATGATAATTAGCCTTCGCTAGCGTCACTCTTATACTGCTTTGAACGTTCCCGTTCGCCCCATTTTTGACGGCCCGATAATGCCAATTGTACGTTCTTTGGCTCGTTCTTTTGTACCTTGGTTTGATGTCTGTAACCTGTTGAGGTGTCGCGCGGGTGTCTACCGTTGAAACAGCTCCCATAAAAGTACTCTTAAAATCCAACTGGACGTTAACATCAATGGAGTCACAACACTGTTCCATGTGTTTTTCTCTGGATCTATTGCTCTGTAGCGACTCATCAGCCTTGAACAGCCTTGACAAGCAAGCGTCGAGCTGAGACCATTTTCACATTAATTCTTGCATGAGGCTGCCCCCTACTGCTGGTAGAGCCACGGCACACTCTTTAAAGGGGAAGACCACCCATTTTCAATATTCAACTATGTCATTAATATACCTTAGAGGAGTTGTGTGGAAATAGAAAAAACGTTCCCCCTCTTCTGTGTTGCCTAGAACTGGAGGATTTATTTTGGGGTTTGTATTGTAAAGTACAATGTGTGATGTCATCAAGTTGTACTTTACAATACAAACCCCAAAATCAATCTTCCAGTTCTAGGCAACACAGAAGAGGGGGAACTTTTTTTCTATTTCCACACAACTCCTCTAAGGTATATTAATGACATAGTTCAATATTGAAAATGGGTGGTCTTCCCCTTTAAGAGAACATTTCAAAAAAAAAAAGAATACACCTTTGTCTATATCATCGCAAAGGTAAGGTGCTTTTGCTGGCACAAAACCCAATAATAAATAACAACATCTGGCAGAATAAGAGTTAACATAACAACACCAGAATAAACACTTTGGGACATAAGAATAAGATTCATAACCTTACCTTAAACCTTAACACTGCCTCTCTCCTTAACACGGTTGCTGAGCTGCTCTCTGCTCTGTCTGCCACCAAGAGGGAAAAGGGACTGGGGAGGGAGGGAACTAGGAGAATTCTTTGAAAGTCAACTGTAAAATTATACTATAAATTGTATGGTATATAATATAAACTATGGGCTAACATTTCCATGTTTTTTTTACAGTAATGCATAGGCCTATCTATTTTTTTCCATTATCTTTTTGGAAAAAATCTATATTTGCACTACATTTGACTAGGGCCTTCAAATACAGTACTTTAACTTAACAGACAGAAGGCAAGTAACCTTTTTATTTTTGGAAAATATTTGAAGAAACTAAATGTGTACTGTCTCTTTAAAAGTGTAATTTATAACGCATAGTACGACGGTGTCACGCAACAAAAAATACCCAAATCAACAAGCTCACACAGCGTCTGCTCGCACCGCGTTGTGAGCTTGTACATCTGCTATTTTCGGTAGACTGAGAAGTCACGCTGGCGACGCTAGACGGAGTCTGGACGGAGTCATTTGCACGGAGCGATATTATAACTCTGCGGCGGGGATTTTGAGTATCCCAAACGGATTATTATCAATGGAATCATTCATATTTTCAAGCACCATATAGGCTACTTTGGGTGGAAGAGAACGGTTGTCGCGCTGCTGCAACAGCCAATGGCCCGACGCTGCCGTTGTTTCAACTCGTCGCAGACATTCAAAGTTATTGCACAGCACTTCTTGGGTGGGTCTTATGTGATGCACTAGGGACAATTAGTGCCTCCGCATTATCGAAGTGTTCCCTCCCGAGCTTGTAACCGTGGCCGTGCTGCATAGCCTATTGCATTTAGCTCTCCCCTTGTCTTTTCTAAAATGTAACCAAACTTTTTAGTGTTTCACGAGATCAACCATTGTTCCACGGCACGCACTTGCAAAGCACACAACTATCAATGATGCAATGTAGCCTACCTCCCGTCCCAGCCCCCTATAGCGGTCCATGACGTGACGTTATGACGCTTACCCGATAACAAGCTCGACAATTAAAAGCTTATTGATACTCGGGTCTCGATAAATTCAGAACCGGGTTTGTAATGGACCCGGTTTTCGGGCTCCATCCCTAATGCCGACAACCTCTGGCTCCCCATTTTCATTCTTCTCAGCCGTGTAGAGTAGATCCCCATGACTTTGTCTCTGCACCTTCAGTAGTGTTTGAGTCCTACCAAACACAAACAAAGAACTCTATAAGCAAAATGCTGAACTACATAGAGAGGAAAACTCTAGACAAACATTCTTCATAAACTACCGTTTTAGAGAAATAGACCAAGTGTTCAGTACATAATATAACACTGTTCCAACACTACATAGGAAACAGTGATAAAGTAACTTACAAGATGAAGAGCATGTGATAAAAGTACCTGGACAATCTGTGTGAGGACATGGTTAACAAACACTGACCCTAAAATTCCCATGATCCTGCCACACAATGCCTGACATAGTTTTGCCATAACTAATGTATTCAACTGCCAATGCTTATTCATAGATTGTTTACCTGATTGTCGATCGCTCTGTGCACGCTGCGCGAGTCCATTGTGCACCCAGCCGCCGGTTCATGGCCGCCCCATGTGCACCAAACTGCATTCTTTGCATAAACCTAAAAATGAAAATAGAGACAATTAGCAAATGTTGCATTGAATAACGTCTTTTTTACAACAAACAATGAACAACAAACAACAAACTTTTGATCGCAACTGTATAATAGTAATGCCATCTTCGACAACCCATTTAAAATATAGCTTTTTTTTCTAAACTAAGCTTGTAGCAAAAGTTATTTAATGAACATAGGCTGGAAAATGGGGCACAATTGTGCCCATATCACCTTGTAAGACAGACAAGCACTTCAGTCTCTTTTGCTCTCTTTGTAGGAGCTAGTGTTCATAAATTGATTGCTGTGTTACAAGCTTACTTAAAAAAATAGACAAAGAGTACACTATAGATCAGTGGTTTTCAACCCCTTTCATACCAAGGTCCATTATTTATTCAGCAACAGACCACCCTTTTATTACACTCTCAGACACAAAACATAATATTTTCTAAACCAAAATATATATATATTTTTTGTAATGTTTTTTTAAAAGATGTTTCCTGTGTCTATTGTAGGTGCAGCCTCTCAACCAGCCCAACATCGCCCAGAAAGGCCGCTGTGTTTCCTGTCGCTCCAGTGAGATACGATACGGATACGCGCCAGCAGGGGGCAGCAAAGACCACATCTGTGTGGACGGAAAGTGGACCAAACTCACTTTCAATGTAAGTACACACACACACACACACACACAAACACACACACACACACACACACACACACACAACCCCCTCCATTGGCCCCCAACGTCAAGACCTGATGCCTGACGCGGGTCAGCAGGGGTCAGTAGGAGGGACACGGGCACGAAGCCTGTGTCCCTCAGGTGTCCTAAGGTGCACTGCAGTGATGCCATGGAGAGAATGCTCCAACCTCCTATCTCCGTGGAGCCGTTGGAGCACTGGGGGGTCTGGCCCTCTTCTTGTGCTTTGCTTCAAGGATAAGCCTTATTGTGGTGGGACCAAATAGCGTACAGTACGGTATATGTGCCTCATTCCAGGCTTCATCAAGCCAACTACCTTCCATCTATTGTGTTGCCAGCAGCCCTCAGTGCTGTCCACCCATCTCTAGTTGCTGTGTGTGTTCCTACAGAGCCAGGTCCAAGCTTATCAGTCTTCCAGACCTTCCTTGGGGTCAATTATTTTTTTCAGGCCATGAACCTCGATTCACACATAAAATCTGTAACACGCACCTGTTTTCTTTTCCCACCTTAGGAATATTGCGAAACTTAGGTTGGTTGATTGTTCATTCAGACCTAGAAATGATTATCCATGCCTTTGTGTCCTCCCACCTTGACTATTGCAACTCAGTTCTCACCTGCCCCAATAAAACTTCCATAGATCAATTCATCCAAAGCACTACAGCAAGACTGTTAACTAGGTCCAGCAGAAGGTGTCACATTACTCCAATTTTGGCCTCTTTGACCTGTCACCCAAGAAGGTGACAGGTCATCTGTTGGCATGTTGTCCACGACCTGGGCATCCTCAGCTTCAGTTGTGAGCATGAATACAGACCATGTCTTGTGCATAGTAGGGTTTGATACCTTCAAGGCTTGTCCCAGTTTTAAAGTCACCAAGGTGAAGGGCGGAGAGACCAGTTCTCGTAACGTGGTTCCCCCCTGGACAGCAGATCTGCTCCGCTGTTCAGGAGGCCCGGAACATGAGAAGCCCTGATCCACTGAAGTCGACCATGGCACCAAAGTGTCAGGTCCCGAGCTAACCTGTCTAGCTCTCGGGACCTCAGCCCCCCCTGTTTGTTGACATAACACATCGTAGTGGTGTTGTCCGTCCTGAGGAGGACGTGCCAACCTAGGATCAGGGGTTCGAAGTGACAAAGGGCCAGCATCACCGCCATCAACTCCAGGTAGTTGATATGGTAATGTCGCATCTCCGGGCCCCAAAGGCCCCGTGCTGTGCGACCTCCTAAGGTCGCGCCCCAGCCTGAAAGGCTGGCGTCCGAGGTGATCACCCTGCGGTGAATCACCTCTCCCATGCTGACTCCGGCCGACAGGAAGTCGGCTCGCCGCCAGGGTAGCAGCGCCTCCACAGCCCTGAAAGGGACCTGCACCAGAGCGCGACCCTCGGTGGACGGAATCCGAAGGGATAACATCCACCTTTGAAACTGTCTCATGTGGAAACGTCCTAGCTGCACCAGGTGCAGGACTGAGGCCATGAAGCCCATGAGGCCCATGACCTTTTCGTAACGGACCGAGTTCCCCGTCTGGAAGAGGGCTGCGCAGGAGAGAAACCTCTCTATCCTCTCCTGCGAGGGACGGGCGATCATAGACTGTGAGTCCAGAATGGTCCCCAGAAAGTTGGTTCTCTGTGAGGGTGTGAGAGCACTTTTCTCCAGATTGACGCAAAACCCCAGAGACTGCAGGTGGTCCATGACCAACCTGGTGTGCCGCGCCGCCTCCTGCTCGGAGCTCGCGCAAATCAACCACTCGTCCAGGTAGTTTGCAATCCTGATGCCCTGGCGCCGTAGTGGTTCGAGCGCTGTCTTGGTCACTAGAACGAAGACACGGGGGCTCAGCGACAAGCCGAAGGGGAGAACTGTGTACTCGTACACTTTCCCCTCGAAGGCGAACCTGAGGAATTTTCGGTGAGGAGGATAGATGGAGACGTGTGTGTACGCATCTCTCAGATCCAGAGAGGTGAACCAGTCGTTCACTCTCACCGAACGCAGCTCCAAACATGTACAATTATGCAATATATAAGGTGCTCACCGCATTGTCGAAACTCTTTATACCGACCCGCAAACTCCTCGTCCTCGCCATGTGTTAATCCATGTGTTTCCAATAAATTAATGTTTACTCAAACTCCGAGTCTATAGCGTTCACTCAGCACTGTAGCTTCTTCCGCAAACAAAACCATGTCCTAGTATGAGAGCGAATAGCGAAGGAGATAAATGTCATGTGGGCCATCTTGACCCAATGAGATTACAAGATTCCGCAGTGGAAACGTAATGACATCACTACCGTAACTGACAGTGTAATTGCGCCCTCCAAATCTTTCCTAGGGGGGCCCAGGCCGGAGGGAGGGGGCCCGGAGGTGACAGGTCATCTGTTGGCATGTTGTCCACGACCTGGGCATCCTCAGCTTCAGTTGTGAGCATGAATACAGACCATGTCTTGTGCATAGTAGGGTTTGATACCTTCAAGGCTTGTCCCAGGTTTAAAGTCACCAAGGTGAAGGGCGGAGAGACCAGTTCTCGTAACGTGGTTCCCCCCTGGACAGCAGATCTGCTCCGCTGTTCAGGAGGCCCGGAACATGAGAAGACCTGATCGACTGAAGTCGACCATGGCACCAAAGTGTCAGGTCCCGAGCTAACCTGTCTAGCTCTCGGGACCTCAGCCCCCCCTGTTTGTTGACATAACACATCGTAGTGGTGTTGTCCGTCCTGAGGAGGACGTGCCAACCTAGGATCAGGGGTTCGAAGTGACAAAGGGCCAGCATCACCGCCATCAACTCCAGGTAGTTGATATGGTAATGTCGCATCTCCGGGCCCCAAAGGCCCCGTGCTGTGCGACCTCCTAAGGTCGCGCCCCAGCCTGAAAGGCTGGCGTCCGAGGTGATCACCCTGCGGTGAATCACCTCTCCCATGCTGACTCCGGCCGACAGGAAGTCGGCTCGCCGCCAGGGTAGCAGCGCCTCCACAGCCCTGAAAGGGACCTGCACCAGAGCGCGACCCTCGGTGGACGGAATCCGAAGGGATAACATCCACCTTTGAAACTGTCTCATGTGGAAACGTCCTAGCTGCACCAGGTGCAGGACTGAGGCCATGAAGCCCATGAGGCCCATGACCTTTTCGTAACGGACCGAGTTCCCCGTCTGGAAGAGGGCTGCGCAGGAGAGAAACCTCTCTATCCTCTCCTGCGAGGGACGGGCGATCATAGACTGTGAGTCCAGAATGGTCCCCAGAAAGTTGGTTCTCTGTGAGGGTGTGAGAGCACTTTTCTCCAGATTGACGCAAAACCCCAGAGACTGCAGGTGGTCCATGACCAACCTGGTGTGCCGCGCCGCCTCCTGCTCGGAGCTCGCGCAAATCAACCACTCGTCCAGGTAGTTTGCAATCCTGATGCCCTGGCGCCGTAGTGGTTCGAGCGCTGTCTTGGTCACTAGAACGAAGACACGGGGGCTCAGCGACAGGCCGAAGGGGAGAACTGTGTACTCGTACACTTTCCCCTCGAAGGCGAACCTGAGGAATTTTCGGTGAGGAGGATAGATGGAGACGTGTGTGTACGCGTCTCTCAGATCCAGAGAGGTGAACCAGTCGTTCACTCTCACCGAACGCAGCTCCAAACATGTACAATTATGCAATATATAAGGTGCTCACCGCATTGTCGAAACTCTTTATACCGACCCGCAAACTCCTCGTCCTCGCCATGTGTTAATCCATGTGTTTCCAATAAATTAATGTTTACTCAAACTCCGAGTCTATAGCGTTCACTCAGCACTGTAGCTTCTTCCGCAAACAAAACCATGTCCTAGTATGAGAGCGAATAGCGAAGGAGATAAATGTCATGTGGGCCATCTTGACCCAATGAGATTACAAGATTCCGCAGTGGAAACGTAATGACATCACTACCGTAACTGACAGTGTAATTGCGCCCTCCAAATCTTTCCTAGGGGGGCCCAGGCCGGAGGGAGGGGGCCCGGAGGTGACAGGTCATCTGTTGGCATGTTGTCCACGACCTGGGCATCCTCAGCTTCAGTTGTGAGCATGAATACAGACCATGTCTTGTGCATAGTAGGGTTTGATACCTTCAAGGCTTGTCCCAGGTTTAAAGTCACCAAGGTGAAGGGCGGAGAGACCAGTTCTCGTAACGTGGTTCCCCCCTGGACAGCAGATCTGCTCCGCTGTTCAGGAGGCCCGGAACATGAGAAGACCTGATCGACTGAAGTCGACCATGGCACCAAAGTGTCAGGTCCCGAGCTAACCTGTCTAGCTCTCGGGACCTCAGCCCCCCCTGTTTGTTGACATAACACATCGTAGTGGTGTTGTCCGTCCTGAGGAGGACGTGCCAACCTAGGATCAGGGGTTCGAAGTGACAAAGGGCCAGCATCACCGCCATCAACTCCAGGTAGTTGATATGGTAATGTCGCATCTCCGGGCCCCAAAGGCCCCGTGCTGTGCGACCTCCTAAGGTCGCGCCCCAGCCTGAAAGGCTGGCGTCCGAGGTGATCACCCTGCGGTGAATCACCTCTCCCATGCTGACTCCGGCCGACAGGAAGTCGGCTCGCCGCCAGGGTAGCAGCGCCTCCACAGCCCTGAAAGGGACCTGCACCAGAGCGCGACCCTCGGTGGACGGAATCCGAAGGGATAACATCCACCTTTGAAACTGTCTCATGTGGAAACGTCCTAGCTGCACCAGGTGCAGGACTGAGGCCATGAAGCCCATGAGGCCCATGACCTTTTCGTAACGGACCGAGTTCCCCGTCTGGAAGAGGGCTGCGCAGGAGAGAAACTTCTCTATCCTCTCCTGCGAGGGACGGGCGATCATAGACTGTGAGTCCAGAATGGTCCCCAGAAAGTTGGATCTCTGTGAGGGTGTGAGAGCACTTTTCTCCAGATTGACGCAAAACCCCAGAGACTGCAGGTGGTCCATGACCAACCTGGTGTGCCGCGCCGCCTCCTGCTCGGAGCTCGCGCAAATCAACCACTCGTCCAGGTAGTTTGCAATCCTGATGCCCTGGCGCCGTAGTGGTTCGAGCGCTGTCTTGGTCACTAGAACGAAGACACGGGAGCTCAGCGACAGGCCGAAGGGGAGAACTGTGTACTCGTACACTTTCCCCTCGAAGGCGAACCTGAGGAATTTTCGGTGAGGAGGATAGATGGAGACGTGTGTGTACGCGTCTCTCAGATCCAGAGAGGTGAACCAGTCGTTCACTCTCACCGAACGCAGCAGGCTGGCAGCAGTCAGCATCTTGAATTTGAAGGTTTTCAGATACTGATTCAAAACACTTTTGGATTGCACCGCTTCCATTGCGAAAAGCAGTCTGCCAGGGGAGTGTAGAGAGGAAGATTGGACGGCACCGCCCTTGCGGGAAGCCCGGTGTCGTTTACCGAGCGCCTCTTGGGGGGCCTTGCTTCCGTCGACATGTCCTGACGTGATGACGTCGGGAGGGCGTTTTTTGAATGGGCCATTAAAAGTTAAAAAGTTGTTCTATTTTTAGAGTTGACTGGATAATTTAGTCAAATTGAGACATGACAATGTTAACACCGATACCTGTGGTGTTGTATTCGTTATGCACTGTATGGTTTTCATCATAAAAGTCCATCTGTATACCGTTGTGTGTGTCTGGTCTGTGATGAATAAAAAAACAAACAACAAACCTGTCAGGATGATGCTGAGGCCTGATGCATCAAACTATTCTGAGACCAACACACATTAGTCTACTTGCCAGCCCATTGTGAACCCGGACATAGTGAGCACACCAAGGTTTTATGTTAGAAATGTTGAGTATGGGTCCCCAGCATGTAGAAACTGCCGGATGCTAAGATGCATATGTGTCCCAATGTCATTGACAGCCAGTCATCCCGGCAAGTACTGCTTTAGACAGGGACTGAAAATACCTTTTTTTTTTGTATTCTGTTGGTCCTCCCAGCCATGTTGCTAAAATGCATTGTTTATTTTTAATCAAGCCTCAGTTTGATAGCCCTTTGTAGTCAAATGCGGTAAAATCGGGGCTCCATTACCTAGCGTTGCAAACCACAGTATTTATCCCGTTAATGTAGTGCCACCTTAATTGGTTTAACTTAGCCCTGTCCCATCTTCTGATTGGTTGTGGCCCCTTGTGACGTGGGTAGAGCTGCGAGGGCCAGGTCATTGCTGCTTTATGCCTTAATTCTTATTTATATTATGAGATGTTAAAGTGTTTTTCTCTACTCTCCAGACCTACTACGCAAGACCCATAAAGAGCCCGGTACTAGCAGTAGTAGTAAGTCAAACAATGGCTTTTGTGGACAAAGCGACGATGACAGACTTCGTGCAGTACGTGGTATTTGAGGTCGAAGCGATACAAACTGCAGAGAAAGAGACCTCTACAGAGATAGAAATGGGCGAAAATGTGGTAAAAACTGAAGGCATCAAAATTGAACAGAACACGGATGAAATGCGTCCCGCACCGAATTCCACCCCAATGATTGTATCTGGATTGAAGCCCGGTTTAATTTGGGACGAGTATAACCAAGAAATCATAGATGATATGATTAAAGTGAACAAAGATTCTCTTAGTACACCAGAAGCGAAATACAGGTACCACCAACCCACTGAACACGAGCATGCCATCAAGATTCGTGAATACCAGATTATTGACACCTTGGTTAAGCTCTCCCACTTGGATCTGGCAGAGAGAGCGAAATACATAGAAGGATTGGCGATGTATTCTCTGATTTGCGGAACCAATTCAGACTCGGCCCTGAAGGATCTGATGACTAGAAGAAATATATACAATGCAAGTCTTGCCCTAAGCCAGCACCCAGGAAATATGGTTATCAACTGCCTGAAGTCAACTGAAGATCATCACATTAACCAGCAGCCGCCTGTGCAAGCCAACGCCTGTCCAAGCCCCCAGGTGGTTTATGAGGTACCAGCCGAAGAAGAACAGAGACAGATGGCACCACGGAAGAGAAAACAAGATAAAGAGCAAGAGGTGAACCCACGAAGATCTACAAGGCTCGGCAGCGCCGCTCACAGGAGAGCAAAGTGTTCCATTGACTCCTGTTATGAGGATACTGGAGACTCTCCTGGGGCCGTTCCCCAGTAATAATGTTATAACTGGGTGGTTATAATAGTTTTGGATTTTTTCATTAGTTTTTATCTGTATTATTTTTGGGGTTTTGTTTTCAATTACAGTTTAGTTTTAATTCGTTTTTAAAGTGAGGTTGCTGGTTTCGTTTTGTTTTTATTTTTTGAAAATGTTTATTTTTTAGTCGTTTTTTGTGTTAGCTTTAGTCTTTTACATAATATGGGGTATTTGTCAGCGGTGAGATTTAAAAAAAATAAAAGGGCTCCGGAAAACCACCAGATGGCCGAGTGGGGTTAATCAAAGAAAGCACAGCCTGCAATCTTGTCATTATGTACTATTATAACCATTGTTTTTTAGGCTTGAAGGGAGCTCACAATTGTTTCGAAGGAACAACAAAACATCATATCGTTGAGAGTGGCAGGAATGTTGAACTAAGGAGAATTTCTCTATAATTTTAGTTTATTTTACGGTAGTTAGTTTTGTAACGCACAATGCCCTTTCAGTTAGTTTTCTTTTTTTTTTAAAAAGCACAGTTTTTATTTGTATTTCAATTAACTCAAATGTTTTTCCATTCTAGTTTTCGTTTTTTAGTTAGTTTTCGTTTACTATAATAACCTTGGTGCCAAATTACATGCTTCGATCATAAAGTGTACGATTCCTCTTTTTTCTTGTTCTTTTTTAAATAAATTGCATTTAACAAGTCTGTATCTGTCTCCTGCTTACTGTAAATGTATCATTAAACATCAACGTTGTTTAGAATAGTAGTTTTCAACTACAGGCCCCATAGTATAGTCTAGGAAATTAAGTCTATTTTTTGGAAGAATCGTTCAGTTTGTGATACAAGCACCAAATTTTGCACACAGTTTCCTCTGGACATACTTTTCCCAAAAAGCACGTTAGCCACTCGTTTTTTATTTTTTAGGGTTGGGGTCCCATTGGCTTTCTATACAGTAAAATAATACAAAAACATAAATCTGCTTCAAGTAGCATATGAGGGGTCAAACTAGGGGTTTTTCATGATCCTGAATCCAATGCAAGCATTTGTTTTGCACAAAAAACATTCCTTGGGCAAAAAATAGCCCCCACAGTGGCCCACATTACTGTGAAAAGTGATGACTCATCACTAAACCATAGTTTCGTGGTAGTTTTTTATCCCAAGGAATGTTTTTTGTGCAAAACAAATGCTTGCATTGGATTCAGGATCATGAAAACCCCTTAGTTTGACCCCTCACATGCTACTTAAAACAGATTATTTTTTGGGGATTATTTCACTGTATAGAAAGTCAATGGGACCCCAACCCTTTTTTAAATACATTGAGTGGCTAACATGCTTTTTGGGAAAAGTAGGTCCAGAGGGAACTTTGTGCAAAATTTGGTGCTTGTATCACAAAGTGAACGATTGTTGTACTAATTTCCCGGGCTACCACTGATAACTGCCTTGCAGTATTTTTAATAGCAGTATTTAGCTTTGTTCAGGTGGTGCACGAGATTCTCTATTCACACAGTGGCCAGATGGTGGGGCTAATTGGTCATGGGATTAGCTGTTTTATAACAATACAAAAAAACTTCATCAAGTACTTGAGATATGAGACATGAGATATGAGATATGTCTTTGAGAATTTCTTTGTCTTCATTTTTAATGTCACATAACTTAGGGTAAAAGTAATGCTATAGTGTATTATACTATATACAATTGCTAATGATCATTAAAGGAGCATGAAACACAAAATCACTATTTCTATAAATATATATTATATAAATGAGTCACTTGTGATAGGGAGCTATAATATGGTTCATTTTGCCCATAGGCTTGGGGTTTCAGAGCTTTCTGCTGGTCTATGCAGCTATTTCTGTTTACTTCCGGTTTCTGGTAGAAAATAAATCTTTCGCGCCACTCATTAAATATTAGCTATCAATGTTCTGTGGTGTAACGTGACGTAGGCATATCTAATTAATATTAACGTTTGTTTAATATAGAGTTGTATCAAGGGGGGGCGTGGTTTCACAGTATGCTTGTTTCAGCCAGAGAGAACGAAGAGCAGGCTCCGTCAACAGACAGTTACACTGGGTGGTGCCTGTGTTATTTTCTGTGTAGTGTAGCCTGTGTGTGTGTGTGTGTGCGTGCGTGCGTGTCGTGACAGTGCACGCACACACACACACAACGTCCACATGAAAAATAGCAGATCTACAAGCTCACAACGTATCGCTTTTGCGATGCGTTGTGAGCTTGTATATAGGCTATGTATGTAGCCTAGCTATTAGCCGTAGAGCCGACCGACACCAACGTGTCTACATGAGAAGCTGCTATGCTACGGCTGTTAGCTAGGCTACATAGCTACATAGCAGATCTACAAGCTCACAACGCGTCCCTTTCACGACGCGTTGTGAGCTTGTAGATCTGCTAGTTTTCGTGTGTGGACGTCGCGTGTGTGCGCGCACTGTCACGACACACACACACACACACTACACAGCAAATAGCTATAGCGATAGCCTAGCGTCCATTCTTCACTGGTTCCGTGGTCCATAGCTGGAGAAAGTTTGTCCATGGATAAAAGCTCAGACAGCTTGTTTGTGAAATACCTGCACATTTAAATTAGTTATATAACCTGGAGTTGCCGAATCTTTATACTTTTTACACCTCCAATGACTGGTTTTAAAAAATGTTTCCGAAATGGAAAAGCAACAACTGCCCACTGCTGACAGCTTCGGTCAGTCTCTCTCTGATAGAAGACGCAATACTCCGCCCCTCCCCCCACAACGGCAGATAACCACGCCTACATTTCAGATTTCTTTTCATGTTCTGAAATCCCATAAAACAAATTAGAGGCGGGGTTTCTCACTCCTTTAAATAATCCCACTGAGCACGCCGTCTAAAAGTGGTCTAATGGTGGTATAGATTTGAACGTTTTTTAGTTGTCTAAACTTGGACTAGACGACTAATAGATGTCTACATTTAGGGGCTGTAGGCTAGTATATATATATATATATATATATATATATAAAGAATCATGAACACAGCCTGCAATGTGTATGTGAACTTTTGCACACTCTTTTTTGGTCTGTGGGGGGATGGGGGAAGAATACACCAGTCTGTATTGGCTGGCTGATGACGTAGCCACCCTAACCCTACCCTGATTCGTTGGAACAACACCCCAATCAGCAACTTCCTAGCTACCTCACGAAGCACGTTCCAAATCATTTCCAGACTGTGGTTTATGCGAAGAGAACGGATTGAACAGGCATTTGAAGTCAAAGCAAGGCAAACGGCCCCTGTGCGTTGTTCGTGTTCCCAGGACCAAGAATTCAGTGGTCAGCTCACAATGCTCATAGGTAGTGCTGTGCACATGTACTTGGTCTGGTCACAGCACCGCGTCTTTATAGGAGTTGATTCTGAAACACGCTTGCCTAAGGGATATGCTCATTGAAATTCTTTGTTTTCAGCTTGAGTTGCACCAACCTAATGGAAGAGCAATATCCTAACTACTATGAACCAGGGGGGCACCCTAACCCTAACCCACAGAGAAACCACTACGGCTATGGTCAACGTGGAGGAAGGGAAAGAGGAATGCAACCACCATACACAAGGTAAGATTTTTCTATTCTGTTTCTGGTCTGGGTAAACGTTGGAATAGAATAGAATACAGTTAACGTTCATAGTGAACCCCAGATTTATGACCCACTTTTCTTATCAGGGTAAATCGGAGGAGAGGTGGGCCAGGATCTGGAGGACAGGAGAGTGGCGGACGTCGTCAAGAATTTAGCCAGAAGCGGCCAAACAGAGAGAATCGCTTTGGCGAAGGAGGCAGTGGGTATGGCCGGGGGCAGTCACACAGAGAGATTGGGCTCGGTAGAGAGACTTACACCGGCAGCCATACTCAAAACTTCGGTGGCGGGTTTAGACGGAGGTGGCCTAAAGGAGAGGGTGGAAATTTTAGCCAGAGGTTCGCAGAGAGCCAGGTGTGGCATGCTGGAAGAAAGGAAAAAGATAGAAAGGAGATGAGAGAGTTGAAAAGCAGAGGTAGACTTAGTCCCAAAAATGAACAACCAAGAAGGACAGAACCACAACCTGGGAACCCAGAAACAGAGAGCCAGGGGGCCCAGAATTCAAGTGAACCAAGGGCAAGCACTATCCAATCTCCTGGACAGTCAGAAACACTCACGTCTGATCCTGCTGCTACGAGACCCAGCTCTAGCAGTCTAGCAAAAAGGGGCCCAAGGAGAGGGGAGCCGGCTAGCAGCAACAGCAGCAGCAGCAGTAGCCGCGAGACCAGCAGCAGCAGCAACAGCAGCAGCAGCAGCAGCAGCAGCAGCAGCGAGACCAGCAGCTCAAATAGTAGCCCACGTAACAGAAACAAGAGCCACGCTGTGCACTCCAGCTCTCCGGAAAACCCAGACGTTTCAGGCTCTGAAGATGAATTAAGAAGCGGCTCTGGTGTGGCTGCAGAGCCACAGCAGCCAGACGCGGGGGAATTGTCTATAGATCAGAGGTCAGAGGTTGCTCTCTCCGTAAACTCTTCCCCTCCCCCTTCCCCCGGTTTGGCTGCAGAGCCAGAGCAGCCAGAGGGGGCTGTCTCCGTAAACTCTCCCTCTCCCCCTCCCGTGTCTGCGGCAGCTGTAATATGCGAGGTGTCAGATGTTCCAATCCAGCCCTTAGAGGCACATTCTGGACCCTCTGTTGTGGCTTTAATGCAAGCGAGCGCAGAGGGACTGGGTGAAATATTGCACATAGAGAACGCCCAGTCCCACACTCCCTTGGACAATGCTGCAGAGAAAGAAGCTGGCCCCACTGACATGCCGCCAAGCGCTCTCTCATGGCCCTGCTTTGAGGATATTGAGGATCTTGAGGAAGCACTGCTGAACTGCTACAGTTCAAGCAATTATCCCCCATACGGGAATGGTTCACTCTTACCCCCGTCACAATGCCATGACGGCAACTTCCAACTCCCCGGCCCCCGACCCCCCCAGTTCCATGTCACCGAATTACAACCCCCCGTGTTACAACCCTACGGTAGCTCCCACCCCCCCATCCAGCATGGGGATGGTCTCTGCTTAGATACCCCCCCGCAGTTAAGCAAAGAAATCCATTTCTCGCCCAAACAAAGTAACATCTTAGTTACTCAAAATGTGACAGTCGCTTTGACCAGACTTTCCCCACAGCCTAGTGACATGCAGATTGCTGTGACCCCCATCTCTGAACATCCTGCTGTTGCCAGTCCGTCCAGCGGTGACGCTTTGACCAGACTTTCCCCACAGCCTAGTGACATGCAGATTGCTCCGTCCAGCGGTGACACTGTGGCCCAACCTGCTAAGAGCACTGCCCCATCTTCAAAAAAGCCCAAACATTCTACACACATACAGCACAGATCCCAGGATGCAGAAACAAGTACTTGTGGCATGCGAGAGACAGAGAGTCATACCAAAAAGCGCAAAGCACCTCCTGTCAGCGCTGCAAAATCAAGCGTCCCACCTTCCAGAAAGTTCAAACACTCTACGGAGCACAAATCCCAGAATGCAGAAACAAGTACTTGTGGCATGCGAGAGACAGAGAGTCATACCAAAAAGCGCAAAGCACCTCCTGTCAGCGCTGCAAAATCAAGCGCCCCACCTTCCAGAAAGTTCAAACCGGAGCACAAATCCCAGAATGCAGAAACAAGTACTTGTGGCATGCGAGAGACAGAGAGTCATACCAAAAAGCGCAAAGCACCTCCTGTCAGCGCTGCAAAATCAAGCGCCCCACCTTCCAGAAAGCCCAAACATTCTACTGAGCACAGACCAAAGACCAAAAAGCAAAGGAATCTGTCCAGTGATCCCAAAAAACACAAGCCTGGATCTCCAAGCACGGGACAGATGGAGACTCGTTCGAAAGAGGCACATTCTACTAAACCTGCAGCATGTAGGGCCCAAGTGCCATTGACTAGCAAGCCTGTTCGTTACACTACAAAATCAGTTGCACTAGAGCTAGATCACTTGAAAAAGCGTGGTTTCCTCATCAAAGAGGAAGTGTTTTTCAAAAAAGTTGAGGCCAAAATGCAATACATATCCCATGCTAATGAGTTCATCAAATATTTGCAATGCAACATTTGCAATGTTACATTTACACGCGAGACGTATGTGCACGAACAAAGTCACTTGATTCAACTTAACAGATCTCTGTTATGTTGTTGTAAAAGATTGATCTGCCACAAATGCTTCACTTATAGAGGTAAAGGAGTCTGTGTGTGTATGCAGCCTGGAAACCATGAAGATCGTGAAGGTGACAATGAGGGTCCCAAACTTACACGATTCCTTCCGATTGATGAAATGGTGACCAAATGTCTGTTTGTGACTGAGCACGCATGGGCCCAGAGCTTTGATCCAAGTGACAGCGGAACTGTCAGAAGCCCCGGGCTAGCACTTCGGAAAGAGGATCTGGAGGACGCTCCGAACAACAAGCTGACCAGAGGTAGGTGGATCACAAACCTTTAACCATTTCATTACATGTTAAAAACAAAACCTCCACCCACCCCCTTCCCACACCCCTGCACAAGAAAGAATCACACATGAGTTTGACAATTCTCTACCTGTGTCTATCCACAGCATACCAAGCACTACTCGAGGAGGGCGACAACATCAGCTTTAACTGCAAGGATCTCCTCTCAAAGCAGATGGCAGAACAGTATGTGTGTATGCCTCATTTGAGCAGCTTCTTCAATCATGTGGCAGTCGGCGGGAACTCACCACCACAATCTGGTATGTTTGCAGAGGAAACTGAGCTACTGGCTTTGTTCAAAGTCAAACTCCCCAAAAAGAAAATGTCTTTTCATTGGACAGGATATGTCTTAAAGAAATCTGTTATTTTGGCAATGTGGTTCATCCAAAATGGAGAGTTGGTTCTCCTAGAGCAAGCACTGAAAGATTTTGGAACTGATATTGGTAAAGGTACAAACTTTAATCATCTTCTGTATTCGCTCAAACTCTGGTTCCGTAGTCAATACGAATCACACTGCAGAAAAGTCCAGCTTGTCTTAGGATGTCACAGAATTGAACAGAAAAGCCTAGTGACCTTTCTACAGGAGCTCTCCACAAACCTCAAACTACCTCTAGGTGACAGAAAAGCTGTCCACTATCCAGCTTCTAAATGGGAACCGAGTAAAGAGAGACCTGATGACATTGATTCTTTGTTTGATCGATCCAATGAAAGCGAGCCTCTGGATGTCAATTTAAACGAAATCCTTAAGAAAAAACGTCTGCGTCCTACCTTTGACATCCAGAGTTACGTAGCCGATAGTGTAGCACCCTATGAACACACAATATAAAAGGGTGTCAGAAGCTGGGGCCAAACACAGCCCTTCGTCAAACTTGATTATGGCCTGAGGATTAATGTCGAAAGTGTACTACCCGTCTTTGTATTTTTTGCCTTGCAAGTTTGGTTACATTTGTGTTCTGTGTGTTCAGAGCACACACCTGACAATTGACATTATTTTTTTTGTCGATCATAGTTAAATAAAATATAGTAATTGCGATGCAAATGTATGTGACTTTGTATGTAAGACTTTGTTTTGTTTGTATGTAACACTGCAATAACAATGCACACTGTTTTTAACTGATGTTATAAGAATCAGTATTCATTCATGCTTTGTATACTAAGAAAATGATGTCTGTACCTCTGGTGTTCAAACAACCCCCCCCCCCCCCCCCCCCCCTTCGTCAAACGCGATTACGGCATGAGGATTCATTCCTAAATTGTAATACCCCTCTTTTTATTTTTTGCCGATCATAGTTAAGTAAAATATAGTAGTTGTGATGCATATGTATGTGACTTTGTATCTTTTTGTACACACCACACCTAGCTTTACAGTGTCACGTTTGATTACTCTATATTATTTTGAATTGTCTGAAAATAACAATGTCATTTTTTTTACTGTTCTGCAATGGCGTTTTTCAGGACTGCGGAAATGTAATGTACAACACTGCAATAACAATGCACACTGTTTTTAACTGATGTTATAAGAATCGGTATTCATTCATGCTTTTTGTACTAAGAAAATGATGTCTGTACCTCTGGTGTTCGTTTTGCTAACGTCTCTTTGCTTCTAATAAATAGATCGTTCAACCCAACAGGATTTCTCCCAGCGTTCATTCATTCCCGATTAACAGTTTGTGAGCCTTATGTTATGTTTTATTTATTTGACGTGGACATCACAATCACATTGGACAAACCGGATGCATTGATATAAGTGATTTTAGCACACAAGTGCTAATTCTCATCACCTGTCCACAGAAGGCTTTTCTATTTTACAATAATCAAATCTAACACCCATTCAAGTACAAAAACAATAATACCAGTCTAAAACCCAGTCAAGTACAACCAATTATAATATGCGATTACTAATAAGAACCAACAATCCACAATCTGACCCACCAGTAAGTAGCCACAATCAATCCACACAGCAGGTGAGGAACGGAAACTATTCATGCGAGCACAGTTGATTTGATTTAAACCATAGCCCGAGTCCTTTGTAAAAGATATTACCATCCATATGTAGTAGCTGGGAGGGAATTCGTAAATATTGGGAAGTTGGTGACTAGTTTGGGATTTTTGGTATGCTGTGAGGTATGGTTATAAGGTTTACAAAAACCATCGCAAACAGGTCGGGCTCGCGCCCTAGTGGTCTGTCTGCGAAGAATCAAATATTAAAGGACAACTTCGTTTCTTTACAACAAGGGTTCATGTTTTAGATTGTAATTAGAGAAAAGAAAAAGTGAGTGTTAAAATGTTTTCACTTGATTCGTTCTATTGTTTTTATCGTGTTTACCGTGCTAAAATGTGGGGCATGCGTACGCATGGGGGCATGCGTACAAGTGGCTAAATATGTATTTTTAGACACAATACGTTTCTTTATTGCTATTTACAGTAACACTTCTAGCCCCCGTAAGTCACATCCAACCATGAAAGGTTGCGTTGTATCTTGGGAACGGGCTTATTCTGTGTAAAATTACATATTTAGCCACTTGTACGCACGCCCCCAGCCACTGACATAAGAACCGCTAAAACAATTGAAAGAAGTAAATGAAATCAATTTAAAACTCATCTTTTATATTCTTTAATTACAATCTAAAACATGAACCCTTGTTGTAAAAAGTAAAGTTGTCCTTTAAATGGGTCAGTATGAAGCCCCAAATAATTGATGGAAGAGATTTGTCAATGGATTCTGGTACTATTGGGTGTGCTAAATAACATACTATAAATTCCTGACAATTGTGCACTTAGATTTAGAATTTTTGGCATGAAGTCAGGTATGGGCACAATGTTTTCAAAAACCATCGGAAACAGGTCGGGCTCGCACCCTAGTGGTCTGTTTGCGATTTATCAAATATTAGATAGGTCAGTATGAAACCCCAAAATAATTGATGGAGGGGATTTTCAATGGATTCTGGTACTATTGGTGTGCTAAAAATAACACCCCAAAACAAGAAAAACGAACTCCTGGAAAGGCAAGATGGCACATATTCCCACCCAATTTATAGCCGATGCATTTTAAGCTCCCGTGGACGCTATGTTGAAAATGATGCCTTTCCAGGAGCTTATTTTTCCTAAACTATTACTAGGCCTGTTATTTAGCATTGTCAATAGTAACAGAATCCGTTGAAAAATCTCTCCCATCTACTATGTTGGGGTTTCAACCTTATACTGACCTATTTAATGTGCTACTGGATTAATTGCAAACAGGCCACTAGGGGGCGAGCCCGACCTGTTTGCGATGGTTTTTGAAAACATTGTGCCCATACCTGACATCATAAGAAAAATTCTTATCACCAAGCGCACAATTGTCATGTTTTTTTATATATTAAATCACAGTTTATAGGCATTTTAAGCTCACGGCAGCCATCGTGGACACCGTCTTGAAAATGATGCCTTTCCAGAAGTAATTTTGTCCTACATTGCTAGTATGTTATTTAGCATTTCGTTTTTTTTGTTGTTGTTTGTTTTTCACTTGTCTAACGTTTAATGTTTATCTGGTTTGTAACAAATGTATTCACACAATACATGCAACTAAAGACGTGGTTTCTCAAAGCAGACCAGGCTGTGGTAGGATACTTCCACTTGTGGTACTGCCACTCGTGTAACGGGGTTCGACTCCCCGCATGGCCCTGCTTAATGTCACCGTTCTCTTGTTGTATGTTTAAATTAAATGTCAATTTCAAAATATAACTAAACCATAGTGTATTCCTGGGACCCTCTGGGTTCCCTTGGGGGGGGGGGGAACTAAACTGACCCTTAAAATGTCTGTAATGCTGACATTATACAAATGGAGCCAAGTAACATTTATTATACAGCAGCTTCCATTGGAATGTAAACAGTTGAGTTTTTGTGTTTCCGGTGTGGAGACAGACATTAAAATGTCAAAAACAACATTTACATCTGCAGTTTCTGTTGGCTAATGTGTGCTATTGTTATCAGGTTTCAGCTACTCACCACCATTAGGTTAGGTCGGGTGAGGGTGGCATTAACAATCAATTGTTCACACCCCCTACCTTAGTATGTTATTTAGCATACCCAATACTACCAGAATCCTTTGACAAGTCTCTTCCATCAATTATTTGGGGTTTCATACCGACTAATCTAATATTTTGTTCATCGCAAACAGACCACTAGGGGGCGAGCCCAACTTGTTTGCTGGTTTGGCGGTTTTTGTAAACCTTATAACCATACCAAAAATCAAAAACCTGTCACCAAGTATTTCTATAGCTTGTTTGTATATTGATGTTATTGGTTTCAATGCAGTTTGGGAAGCTTGTGACCATGATGTGATGCAGTATGACAGATGTGAGAAAGTCATAGTATGCATATACAGCTGTGCAGTTTGACATGTTAAGTCCCTTCTTATGTGACGGAAACAGTTTAAATCTGGTTTGACCTTCTTGCATGTGCGTTACCTGTTTTTTTCAAATTTGATTTTTTTTGTCCAGTATAATGCCCAACTATTTGACTTCACTCATTACAGAGACTGTTTGATTTTTGATTGTTACCTCAAAGGGATCCGTAACAGGCCTGTTTCTTTACGTTTAAAGGTTAATTCCGATGTCTCAAACCAATTAGAGATGTTTCCTATAGCAAAAATATACACATGCACAGAGGAATTGGGGTGGGAAAACAGCTTTATTCACTGGTGGGGGCCATCATCTTGAGGCCGTACAAGACCATACACACTACAATGGAGGCCAAAAACCACGTGCTGCAAAGTCCATCATCTGCCTCATTCACGTCTGACACATGTCGAATAAGCCCTTCCTGCATAGAGATTTAGAGGAGGCAGAAAAAAGAAACATTTAAATGAGTGCATTCATCAACATGAAAGGTCATTCAGCATAATTTGAGTACAGCAAAGACCCAGTACAAAATATGAATGGTGATTGGTCTTGGGATAATTGTTTCAATTTACCCCAGGGACCACAAGCACTTGGTTCATCTTGCCCCAGGATCACCGTTCTGACAAAACCTGACTAGCTTAATGCTTCAGGCTGATCTTTAGCTAAACGATTCACATAGTTTTGTACATTGGAATATCACCAACATGCATGATATATAAGTTTAGACATGGGTGCATTTGCTTTAAAATAAAAAACAGTATACGAGAAAAGTAAAAAAAGGATTACTCACCCACCAACCGTTGGTCTCCAGCCATTCCATTTGAGTCACGATAAACTTTGAGAAGCCTTCCGAGATGTAAGGGATTGACGCCTCCTTCAATGAGTGGTCGATGCTACTTAGCATTACACGGCAGAAAGATATCAGAGTGACAATTCTGCCCCAATGAATTTGGCCATCTCGGAACATCTCGTTGGCCACTACATTCACAAATTGGCCGATTTTGCATGGAGCGCGGTGTTGAGCCTTTAGCTTCAGAACTTGCCCTTCGGGGAGAGAAAGTGAGAATCATGTGTCAGCTCCGATCTGTGGAAAAGGGAAATGTCAAGTTTCTAGACAAGGCTTACCTGTGAACACGTGCTGGTTAATCGCGATGCATTTGTCTGTGATTCTGACAACTTCAATCTCCCTGTGGGTTAGCTGGTGGACAAATGCAGGAGAGAAGTCGTACATCAAGACTGAGTGAATGAGGTCGTATGCTTCACGGAACCCAACAGTGGCCATGGATACTGGAGAGGCTGTAAAGGCCAGTTGTTCTGGCCTTGGAGAGGTTCTTTGGCTATCATAAAGCCGGAGCCGTATTTATGGATTGACCCCTCAAATGTTGCACAGCTTTGATTGGACAAAGCTGTGATTGGACAGAGGGCGTGATCCCCTCTGTGTGTTTTTACCCTTCGGGGCGGGGACAGACATGTCAATTGTCCATGCTATGTGCGGTATGTAGCAACGCCATTGTTTCATTGGTTAACTATTGTCAACTTAGGTCAGGATTTAACTAGGCATTTTGGCAATAGGCCCCAGGTCTGAATAGGCTGACAAGTCCTGAGAATTTCCCCTCTTTGCCTATCCCCTGCCCCCTCCCTTTCTCCCTGTGAGTTTCTGAAAGACGGGCATTGTCCCCTGGAAGCACAGCTTCTTGTGCGAGCACCAACAATGTTTAGTGGAATCCCATGCATGGCCAGGGGCCAGAGGAGCCTTAGCTCCAATTTACAACAAACTTGGTACAAACAATGTTCAAGGGATCTAGCATGACAATAGTCAGCCACCAAACATAAATATGGGGGCACTACAACAGTGTTAAAACAGTCTCAAACACTTTACTCTGATCAGCACAATAAAATGTATAGCAGTGGATCTCAAACCTTTTCATGTCAAGGACCCCGTAACTCACCGAAAACAGAGCAAGGCTGTCTGGGAGGATAGTGAAGGTGACACGTTAAAACAGCTGATGCGGTTTGAGTCTGATATGCTGTGTTCCGTTTCACTGCACTCTATAGCTAAAGCAAATAATTAACAACGATTCTGAACATAATGTGTTTACTTGTATCAAGTTCAGATATGATATTGTGACAAACAGAGGCACAACACAGTTCCCTCGGGAAGGCACATTGATTTTATTATAAATGTTACACAGATGGAAATGTCCAAAGCAATATGCACTTGACCATAGATTGAAAGTTAACAGGCTTCCAGTAGACCCTGGTGGCTTCACCATTTAGCTCTGCATTGCTGATACCTGTTAGAGACAAATTCCATTTCAGATTCAGTAACATGGGCCAGTTGCCTCCATTCTTCATTATTGAGCAGCTCTTGGGCAGTCATCCTCTGAGCAGGATTGGGTTCCAGTAACCGGAAAACTACGGCCCTGACTACTGGCTGCTGCATTACGGTGGGTATCAACTTTTCCGGGGCTTTTATTGAGGGCTTGTAGCCTGGCACGTCTACCAAAACGCTCACCAAATGCAAGAGTTCACACTCCATTTGAGTTTGGTTTTCGAACAGACGTTGTGGCCAGAAAACCTGCCGGTTCTCCACAGTTTCGATAATGATAGATCCCAGGCTCCAGTTATCTGATGATGTGGTGTACCTAGTTTGGTTCCCGGTGAGCTCAGGGGCTCTGTAGGGCATAGTGACCATCCCACCGCTCATGTGTCGTGGGTGGACCCCCCTAGAACAGCCAAAATCTGCGATCTTGGCAGCGAGGTTGGAGTCTAGGAGCACATTCTTTGGAGTCAAGTCCCTGTGGATAAAACCCATCTCATGTATATAAACCAGACCACTGGCTACCTCACTGGAGAATTTTGCAACGAAGCTAACCGGCAACCCGACACTGTATGGTATAGTCATCGCATGAACTGTAACTGGCAAAAAGTCCATAGTAAAGGCCGGTGATGATACCTCAGGTGATGATACCTCAGGTCCGCCCGTGGCCAAGAACGCTTCATGAATTCTCACAATGTTGGGATGGTTTTTCAACCTCATCAGACATCGTAATTCCCTTGCGAAATCTGTGGGGAAGGAAGCCTCCTTCTTGATGTTCACTTTCAATGCCAGTACATGCCCGCTCTTTTTGACCACCTTGAAAACCTTCCCGAATGACCCGCTGTCCACAAAAGTGATCTCCTTGTAAACCCGAAACACATTCACCTCCTCGCAATCCATGTCTAATTGTTGAAAGCTGGAGGCGAGGCTTTATACCCAATGCTCATCCTAGGTGGGTAATGGGGCGGGCCATGTTTGTTAGAGGACTGAGAATCAAAGTGTCTCCACCACACAACGAGAATTGTTTTAAACATTTCCTGGTGTCTTGCATTCATGTCATATGTGTTAAATTATAAACTACTGTGGCTATGGGTGGAAGACAACCAAACCGCTCCCATTGACACCCAGGACCTCCAGTAACTCGTACCAGTTGTAGTAGAATTCTGGTCTGTAGCTCCCTGCATGTCCCTGAAAGCGGATCAGGTGCCGGCCACAGTTCTGAATTTTGTGTTCAGTTACACCTATGTCATGTGCCAGCTGGATGTTGAAATAGTACACCGGCTCTCTGGGCAAAGGTTCCAGGTTGTCCTTTTCAGAGTCAACATTGGCGAGCACAGTAGATGTCTGGTGAAACAGCAGGCACAGGATGCATGAGCTTGTTTGGACCGTGTCAGAGTCTGGGCAGAGAGACCGGTAGACCTCGGGCGATGGCAGGGAAGGTAAAGGCTTACCATGCTGCTGACCATCTGCCCGAAGCAGCAGTTTACCCTTGCATACATCCCCATTGGCACATGGAGGTAGCCGGGGGTCTGCAAACATGTCCTGCAACAAGGCCTTGTTGTAAATATTGCGGGCGATGGCCCGACCCGGCACAGCACGGCCATCAAATGAGGCCATCAGTGGTTCCGGGTTCTCACTCAGTAGTTCCAAGATAGTGCGTACATGTGAGCAGCCAGGGCAAAGCGCACTCCGGGATTCCTCTGAGGAGCAAGTGCAACGCTCGGGGTCTCGTGGACATTCAGGGAACAAGATGGGAATTGTCTCTGCTGTCAGATGTCTTGAGCCTTTCACCATGGCCTTCACACGCTCCCTGAGTGCCATGCGGTAAGATTCAGTTATTGCCTCAGATGTTGCCTCTGGTGCTGCCTCATTGACAACGTTGTCATCTTCATTGGGACCTCTATCATTGGAACAAAAGCTCTGGTCTTTATATAAAGTTCGGACCTCCCTCTGCTGAACCGAGAGTTCTGTGGAACAATCAGCACAATGATCGACCTCTCTCACCATCTTGGCACATTGAGGACATGCCCAACGGCAGCAAATCCTCTCTATGACTCTGCTAAATAGAAGGCAAGCACTACAGAAGAATAATTTGATCATGGGACACTCATCTAAGTGGGGTTGCTGCCTGTACCATGGCTCGCTTGCGGTGACTGGGTGCTTAAAGCATACAAGACACACACGCACACCAACACAGCCGCAGTTGATCACCACCCCCGTGCGCGACTGGTGCTTGCTAGTCTTCACCAGGCTCGCCTTGCACACCAGGCATTTGCCACCATTGCTTTTAACCGAGGCGCGAACGTTGCTTAGCCTAGGCCGAGTGTAATGGATAGACGAGACCCTCCTGAACAGGACAGTACTTTTGTTGAGCTGCGTTGCTTGTTTCTTAGAGCGCTTCTCTGCACATAGGGTGAGCAGGGTGTCTGGTACGAGGCCTGTGAAGGACGGAGTATCGATAATGTCCATTTCACGGCTCCCACATCCCGCAATACTCCCGCAATCCGGGCCGGCACTATGTTGCATGCTGGCCAGAGCACTAACCCTAGAACCTGTGCCTGTCATAGGCAACAGGGTGTTTATCTGTGGTGCAGTCGGCACGCCGCTGGAAGAGCTTTGCCTTTCCAGTGAAGACATCTGCAAACTTCATGTGAACTCCATACAAAGTATACTGGCAAACCTGGCGCGGGGTAACTCTGAAACTGTCCTTGGGGGCCAGAGGGACCGGCAGAAGAAAATAAAGAGGAGCAGTTTGAATACCCAGCTCTTTATAGAGAGTGAGGGAGTGGCGATCCGTAAGGATCTAACCAAGTTCTTGTGGGCGAAAGAATATTTACTTGTGGCGCGAGCATATCAATGGGCAATGACACTGAGGAGGCAGTACCTTCCAGGCTGTAGTGTGACAGTGTTGGTAAGGCTGAGGTCTTCCGATGGGCTGCCGCCTGGGATTTACTTGTATAGTCGACCACAGCCTGAGATAGGCACACTCCTGGAAGTGCTTGAACAGTATGGAGTCAGTGTGGCTGAGAGCATGCCTGCCACGCTCTCCATAAGAATCTTCCAGGGCAAGGACTCCTGCAGTGCCATGTACATAATCAAAAGGAAAATACAGACAACAGACAAAATACAGGTTTCTACCGAGTACAGCAATCGGCTGTATGGCGAAACTATGTTCATGGGGTCCATTGGGCACAATGTGCAACCCATAGCCTGCAACTTCCTTGACATTGGCCTGCGAAATGAACAAAGGTATGTTGTAGACCTTCGTTGGAAGGCTGGCGACTTGCTGAAGGACTGCATTGCTGCAGTGCCCAAGATCCACGGACTAATGGCAGTGGTGTGGCGCAACGACCATAACTCGCACACCATCGAGGAGTCTGTTGTGGCTTGGATCCATGGATCCATGAATCCCCTGGATCCACGCACGACAATCATTGACTACACTAGAGAGCAATTCGATTTTTCCTTCAGGACAGAAAAGTTGTCACATTTAGATCTACCTGAGCCACCAGACCGAATGCGCTCCTACTTCACATGCACGTATGTAGAAGGTAATGTCGATTTAGCCAGCTCAGTGATTGGGAAGCTACCCAATGGATCAATGCGCATGGGCTACCCAAACAATATGAATTTGTTTATGTGGTATGAGATGTCAAGAGTCGGAGTTGGGTGCAATCCAACCCCTCTCTCGGAGGGCAAGCTGGTCCCCGGGGTTCCAGCGATCCGGTCCCTGCTCAATATGAGGACTTGGACAAATATTCAGCCAATTTCTCGTACCCTACCCTTAGCCATGGTGCACACGCTTTACTACAGTTGCGTCAAGTGTGAATACAGCATCATGATCACTCATTTTCTCGGCTTTGATCAAATGTTTGATGAGTGCTTGAGGAGGCTTTGACCGAGGGAACTGAATGAAAGGATTGGCTCGTAGTCATCCATGTTTATCTATGGGCTGTGCAAGATGATGTTTTGGGGTACCATGCAATTTAAGATTTGTGAGAGAAAGAAATACACCTAAATGCGGAAGTGGGTTTACTTTGCTTTATTGACTAAAACATAACACAACAAATGCATCAAATTCAGTGGCCTCAATACTGTTAACATAAGGCAAAGGGTCATATGTCCTGCAATTCTTTGGGAAGCATGCAAGTTTTGGATAGGCAGGGCAAAATAAGACACTTAAGATGGTGGTCCTCATCTCATATACTGTAACCGACTGAACAGATTTCGAGGGATCTCTGTGTGTTGAGTGAAATCCACCAGGCACATTCTGATCTACATCTTATTCACACTCTGTGTTGCTTGCAAACAGCTTACACCTTACACATTACCTTAATGTTAATTTAACCAGGATGGATGGACAGCAAGAAACAAAGAAAGAGCGAAAGACACTTCAGAGAGATACACTTCATAGAGACCGCTCCAGGGGCGCCGGGCATCACTTAGCATCGAAAGGGAAGCAACAGTGGCTGAGTCCATTTCCCCAGAATGACAAACGGGGCCACCAAACTGCATGTCCACTGCAGTCCTGTATGACAGCTCAAGATATCCACGGCCCTCAACAAAACCAGCAGATTCAACACACCCAACCTTTCTGTTCGCCACAGCAGGGGCAATCTTCAAACTCAAACGTGGTTTACGATTACGGCATGCAGCAGGTTTCAGACACTGTCAAGAGCTACCATCGGATCTTTGCTCAACAGGTCCCCAATCAACCCTTACAGATTCCACAGTCACAACGTTTACCGATTCTTACGCAAGTGGCATGCGACCAGGAAACGGGCGAGGACACTGTACAGCCAAACCGAGCGGTAGTTTTGCCTGGGCGGTGTGAGGATAGAATACAGCCTAAGGACTTTGTCAGCTTTGAAAGCACATACTCTGATATATACAAGGACTACTCCAGTGGGTCACACCAACACGATGATCTTGTGGGCTTGCGGGTCCAAACCCAGAGACGAATTCATGCAGGAAATGATATTGGCCCGAATCCTTCAGGAAAGCAGCAACAGCCGGCTCACGGGGGGCTCAGTCAGTCTGAAAAGCGGAAATGTTCACAGACGGTTGAAGATAAGAGGAGAGCTCTCCTCTCAAAGCAGCACCATTCCTGGCATGTGCACGGCGTGATGGATGAGGTGGTCTCTCAAATCAGCAGCGAAGGCCACCACACCCCAACGATCACAAGCAGCTGCAGCATCCAAAAGCTATTCGGCAGGAAAGAATTCATTATGCTCCAAAGGACAGAGAACGTAAATCACAAAGAGCCCATCAGTAATTGTTGCCATGGTCTGGACCATAACCTAAGCCCAAAGTGGCATTCCACAGAGGGTCTTGTGACCTACCGTAGTGACTTTAACCAGCCCATACACTCACAAGCATCCAGTATGCTGGTAAACTGGAACAATGGTGTAGAGTCACAGAGCCATAAATGTGCATTTCTGTCAACTGCGAACACCGATGCAAAGAAGTACACTTTGGACAAGTGCGGCATTATGGTATTGGACTGTAGGCGTTCACCAGCTGAGTACCTGCCAGTGGACCTGTCAAAGCCACCCTCTGACTGGGATGAACCATTCAGACAAGTAAAGATAATCGCCGATGCTATGCCTCGTATGTCAGCAGAATACCACCAAAAGGGGCTGATACGCATTCCTGTCCGTAAGTCATTCGTGCTGGGCTGTGTCAGCAGGGCTGAAGAAACCCAGGGACTGATGGCACGCATGTCCTATTCCTTTTGTCCGACCGACTTTGAGCGAATCCTTGACATGCACACCAAAATGCAGAGACACGCGTTTGTACCCAGGGTCTACGCAATGCATATGTGTGTAAGCCCACTGGAAAATGAAAAGTGCTCAGCTGTGTTTGTGGGCGAGTCACCAGGGTCCTGGAACCTGGGCAACTCTGGTGGTTTGCTGTACTTAAAGCGAGAGGAGTGTCAGGTAATGGCCTATCACGTAACGCTGTGCCTGATCAGGATCCAGATACTCATGTTCATGCTGTTCGGTTTCACCCTGAGGATCATACAGCCAGCCCGGCTCCACAGACATGGATTGGGCTTTAGACCTGACATGATCTCGTGTCTGATCGACAGCATGCACCCTAAAATACATTCTGACCAAAGAGAGGACAGCATGAATCTGTGGATGCGAGAGCAGCGGGCTAAGGAGGGTATCTGCTCGATCCGTCAGACTCTCGTTAAGCTCGGAATGCTGGCATACCTTCCACAAGAAGCAAAAGCTCTGATCCTTAATGTGGACAACTGGGTTCGCTATGGTGTTAATCCTCAGGATGGACTTCGTGACGACATGTCCCTGCTGATGCATTTCTATCAGATATGCTTCGGGGAACCTGGGCACCTGGAATCTTTCAAATTCCTTGGGCAAGAGCGGGATTACAAGTCACACACAGTCAATTCCACCAGAGGACCAGTGCAGCCCTATGGGCCGTTCGCCTTTGAGATCTTGCACAAGACATATGCCTGGAACCAGGTGGTAATCGTGGAGCCAATGATGCAACTACGCGAACTGGCTAGAGCCGGAACAATGAATGCGTGTGTGAAGACAAGTACAGGTGGACAAACAGAGAGCGAACAAGAGGGGGCCTCCTCTTCCTTGTCTCCTGGTTCCAATGACGAAACCGGAGAGATATCCTCTGACAACTCTGTGCACAGGTCTATGTACACCCTTCAATGGGGTAACCTGAAATAATGGTAACATGTCAGGGGTGGTACATTTGACCCCAAAGGTATTTCTAGGGTGTACTCAAGAAAAAAAAAGAAAAGAAAAAAAAAAAACAGGAGCCGTGATGGAGGGCTCCTCTGTGGACCTTTTTTTGTTTTGCCTAATTGTTTTATGCTGTGATGTTTGTTGGGAGGTTTTTATATATATATATATATATATATATATATATATCCTCTCACATATCTCTTTGAGTTTATTCATTAATAAGGGAATATGTACCAGTGTAAATAAAATAAAGGACATGGATCGACCTTTCTCTCAATGCTCTCTTTATTGTTGCTTGACACTCCCAAACTGAAACTCATGAAACCATGGCTCACTACTACACTCTTAGACCCTCCACCTTTTTAACAAGCTTGTCTAGGTTTTCGCTCAGAACTACTTGAACATCAGATTCAACCCAGCTCACTGTTCCATACCACAAGTTGTAAGCTTCTTCAGCCCAGGCATCAACAGCACTGGCCACGGGGCGCTGTTTCCCTAGGCCAGCAAGGGTACTCAGCTTATAAGTGTCTATTGGACCCAGGTAGACGAATGGGGGGTCAGAGGCCTTGCAATGGGGGGTCATAACCTGGGGGGGAACATGGGCATCTGAGCTCCCTGACGCTGCGAGCACCACTTTGGGCACATCCACGGCTGTGGCCTCCGGGGTCATAACCTGGGGGGGAACATGGGATTCTGAGCTCCCTGACGCTGCGAGCATCACTTTGGGCCCATCCACAGCTCCTCTGTTCATTGATAACCAGCTGTCCCTGCTATTCAGGGCGGCTTTCACACTTCCAGGAGTCCTACGAAGCATTTTAGCATAGGGAAGTTGGAGCTGAAGGCCAGCACCGTACAGTTCGGCGAAACAGGCCAGGGTGTAAGGAGCAATGAGGCGCCCAAAGACAATCTCCAGGGCGTGGAGCAAAGCAGTCCTTTTGTATGAAGCCACTCGAACCTCCCCATTGTCCTCTCTTAGCTGTATGGTCTCGAGCAGTAGTCTGTCTGCATCAGAGCCATTGAGCATCATGTCATCGCCAATATGCTTGTAGAGCTGTGAGGCGCCTGCATAGACAAGAATGTACCAGGCCGCAAAGTAAAAGAGCCCTGCTGTAGTGACTGTGTGACCAACCTTACATCTGGTAGGTCCGACTATCCTGAGGCCACAGGCAGCAAAGGCCAACGCTGTTGTTGCACTTACAACCCGATCTGGTGCACTGTCACGGGACCCAGCGAAGCAAGGCACAATCCCACACTGGAGGGTCTCTATCATGGCCGACTCCTCCTCGGACGTGATCACACCCCAGTTCTTAAGCCTGTAGAGCGGGGCTGCAAAGTATCTTTCAAAGTGTTCCTGTTCAAGACACAGGCTTGGACCGGGTGCAGCAGGCAGGCGGTGCAGGACGCCGGCAGCGAGCCGCCAGCCCTGCACCAGGGCCTCGAGCAGGTAGGAAGGTGCGGGTTGCGTGGGGAAGGCGAGTGCCCGGAAGAGCGGGTAGCACCGTCTTGTGCGGTTTACAAACATGGGCCACGGGTTGACTGAAAATTGATCCGAGCCACCAGTGTTTGGATCAAGGGAGTTCAGCTGTTTTGTAGCAATGATTGGGAAGCAAGTGGTCAGGACCTCGCTTATGATCATCTTATCTGCTGGGGACCATTCAGAGAATGGTGGTTGTGCCTCTTTCAACACACTCGGTGACGCTCCCCTAATGAATGTATCTTTTCCGGCAGTGTGTCTAAGTGTCTCAAGTCCTAGGTCTGGCACGTGCAAAAGCCCGAAAATGTCAACCGGGGATATGGTCTGCTGCCGTTTTACCACATGTTGATTGTTTTCAATGAACCCATCAGCATCCAGGTGTATCACACTGAACGTTGCAGCCAGTGCATCTGCGTCTAGATTCGGCAGTGAAGGAGCCATGCATTCATATGCCATTCGATGTCTGGTGATGCATCCGGCGAAGATCTCCAGGTTGTCACATTGTAGTTCTTCCCGAGGCTTGTGGATGTCATACATCAGTGCACAGAACTCGATCACAGCCTCGTTCCTTACAAGCCAGTCACATGCACGGGATGCCTCGATGGCGGCCTGCTCCACGAGAGCCGCTGCCCATGTTGCAGTTCCGAGACAGAGCGAGACACTTGCGGGTATGGCCCTCAGAGCCTCCAATGTTGACCAGGGATTTCGACCAGTGCGGTGCATCACCAGATAGACCTGGCTTGCGGTCATGCAGCTCTCACATTGGGTACAGCAAGGCCTGTTCATCCCAACGCAATCGTAGAACTCACTGCCCCAGCCATAAGGCATTGCATTGGTCTGCTCCAACCGGCCCTTGCGATCTGCCAACCACTGGGAACGGAGTACAGTGTGCAAAACCGGTGCGAGCAGTGCATCAGAGGCAAACGCACCGAAAGTCTCAAGGCTGCGCTTGATCACACTGCTGTCTGTCACCCACTTGGAGACAAGCTCCAGCAGGCCGTCGTCGTTCTTCTGCTCCAGGACTATCCTGTTCAGGTCCGGCTGCTGATATGCTGCCAATGCAGCCTTACGTAGTCTTTTCAATGCTCTCTGGCAGTCACTTAGTGAGAGCAGCCATTGACCCACGGTCGGAGCTTTGTGGAGGAACACGGGACCGTTTAACCGCACCAGGTCACCGTCCTTCACAAAGTACAGGCTGGGCTTGAGGAAATGTATCTCTTCTAAGGGGAAACTTGTATAGGCTCCGTCGTGATTGTTACTGGCAGGCCAGTTGTACTCCGCCACAACTTTGCAGGCCGGGGCGTCGGAACACAGTTTGCAAAGCTTTGGGTGGTTTGGCGGTGAGGCAACACGGCCACCAACATTGTTGATTCTAAACTTGTCTGCATCAGCTTCTCTTCCCTGTCTTTTTCGATCAGACCCAGAACTTAATTCTATTTCTTCCTCTTCTTCCTCACTTTCATCCCCATGTTCTTCCTCATCATCCGAGCTAGGCAAGTAGGCAAGGATCCAACATTTAGAGTCCATGTTTGGTCCGTGTGAAACCACCTTTAGAAGCTCTAAATTAGTAGCACCGTGGGGCCGAGAGCTCACCACCAAGAGAGTAGACATCCCTGGACAGCTTATGCACAACTGCCATGAGCATGCGCCGTTCGTACACCAGGCTCTTGATGGAGATCTCGCCCAGTGAGATCAGGTCACTCATGAGAGTAAGGTCTGCAAGAACATCCAGGTACAGGTTTGTCTGCTGTAGGTCGGCAGCCCACTGTGGAGAGTGCTTCTCAAGCCTTGAGCGGATGGCCTCTAGGGAGACCACTGCAGCTCTCACAGGCATCTGGAGCTTGCAACCCGGGGGCACTGCTGTCAGGAGGGGCTTGATGACTCTCAAGTCAGTGAGGCACAGGTCCCGGATTGACCTCGGCACCATGAGTTTCATCTTTTCTTCTATGCGTGCCACATAGGCAAGAGCCTCTGACCAGGGCTCAGCTCCCTCCGCACCAGGCCTGCTGCTTGTTATTCTCACAAACTCAATGAGGGGGAGATCACCACGCACCCTAGTACTCATCTCTCGCCACACCTCCATGTAGTGAATGTAAAGTGTTTGGTATGACCGCAAAGTGTGCCTCAGGGCCTCAGAATCCGTAAATTGGGAGTTTAGTGCATCTGTCATGGAGAGCATGGCCTGGTCCTCGACAGATTCTGCACCATAAGTTCTGTTGGCCCTTTTTTGGGCCGCCAGCGCAACTATGTCAGCGACAAAGTCATTACGACCCAGTACCGCTTCTATTATGTACTTTAGGTGCTTGTCACCACGGTGGTCTGTCCTCAGAATAGGAAAATAAGTCATCGCTGATGTGAAGCCTGTGATCAACTCACGCACCACATCTGCATAGCGCATCAGTGTTCGCTCATATTGCTCTGCCGCAATGTTGCACTGCCTGGCGTATGCTTCGCACTTGAGGCACTCTTTCGAGACTGAGAGGTGAGATCGTTGGGGCATGGAACCCTTTACCTCTTCTGTATCGTAGCTCCAGCAGACGACCCGCTGTCGTAGGCAATGGGGACTGTTCCTCTGCATGTTACCAATCTCGTCCTCAGAGTCAGAGTTCACATCATTTATGGACATAGTTGCTTCACTCTCTAGCAGGTCAAGGGCTGTGTATTCATCAATGACATTGTTCTTCTCATTGGGACAGGAAGGCATGCTCTCTAGGCTCAAAGGCATGCTCTCACTGTTGGCCCTTAAGTGCAATTTTTCTAAATCAGCACATATGTCCCACTCCATAGACTTGTGATCACTGAACAACTCAGAGTTGGACTCGGCGTCCACAAATATCTTATTGCAGACATTCAGGAGCCTCATACTCACTGGTTCCTTGGACACCAGAGGTGTCTGTACCCAGAAAGATAAAGCCATGCCAAAGATACCTTCTTCAGGGAAAGCTAAAGTGGCCATATCTCTAATTAATACAGACGCGGGTAGGCTTCCGCTTGGCCCCCAGCTTTTACATATGTCTGACAGGTACTTGTTGTATGTGTTCACATGCCTTAGGCTAGGTCGCACGGGACTCACAGACAACGAGGTGTGTGCCACTTTCGGCTCTGGCTATGAACCGGAGATCAAACTAGATGCTAATTGGTGGCCCTGTTTCCTGAAAAGATGTCTAGACAGCCACAGACGCATCAAGCACCCTGGCATCTTGTTGACTGGTCACATGACTGAGCGAGACCTGGCAGACGGCATACGAGAGACAGCTGACAGCCAGGGCAGGATACTGGAGATCAGACGCTTCGGACACCTGTCTCCGAGACTCCTCCTGCTACCGTGGTCAGAACCCTGCTATGGCGAGTTCAGAGAGAAACTGGCCCTTTTCTCCAACATGGTCTTTAGACTGGATCAGGACAAAGGAGGTTCAGACACCGGGGCCTGCCTAGTGGTTTGTTCAGAGGCCGAGGAGTACGAGACATCGGGTGATGCCTGGCCTGAGTGGGGAGTCCGGTGCACTGTGGTGCCCAGTCCCTCCCGCAGTACAAAGCTCGCGGGACCAGCAAGGCTAGTTGCAGCTGACGGGCTGTCATTGTATAGGATGGTCTCATCGTGGCAAACTAATGCATGTCTGGTCTTCGCTGCCAGTTGCGGGGCCGACATCATCAGGACCATCTGCTCTCTGGCAATTGGTGATGAGAATCTTGGCACCAAGTTCAGACTCAAGTGTGTGACTGTAGGGGGAGACACTATTGTTGATCTTAGGTCCCTGGAACCTATGGTTCCTGAGAGCCCCGCGGGCCACCACGAGTCTCTTTCGAATTCTTTGCAAAGACCGCATCCAAGGCCGACTATGGACCTGACCACAGCACAGGTTGCTTTATGTGAACTCAGGCTCCTACCAGTGGCCTTTACGGTAGTGGTCAACAACGACCTTGTTTGCGCACTGAGGCACACGCTGAGGGACCTACTGGTGATCGTGCCAAAGAGGCTAGCACGGATTGAGGCTTGCAGGTACCACGCTCCTAGAAAGTTCAACAGGGACCCCGGTCTCTATGGGCATCTGATGGAGTGGGTACCCTCGAAGTGCTCAGCATTCAGAGTGTGCCTTGGCTCTAGCCCTGACCTATCGATCTCTAGCAAAGGTGAGGAGGCGTGTGCAGGCAACAGGAGCCAGCTGGGAGCTGCTGACTCAAAACCAAGTGTCCTCAAAGCATACAGACGCGATGTTCTGGCCCCAACTAAGCAGGGCTGTGATTATGATCTCAGCCAGGTGGCTTGTCTGTCACCAGGGACAATGAGGTTATCAGTGCCCCAAAAGCTCCACTTTGCCGGTTGCGTTGCAATGCTGTATGCGTTCGAGCTCCTGGCTTCAATGTACAACGTAAATCAAGATGGGGGGAGACTCGGGCTCTCTCTTTCCTCATCACTGACACTGAGTGAGGCTCAAGCCTTGATGCTTGCCTATCTAGCCGTGGAGACTGGCTGTGAGCCAGGTCACCGGCACCTGGCTTTCTCTACAAAGTCAAGAGACACTCTACGTGAGTTGAGGCTGCTATTCTCCGCTGACCCGGACATTTGCCCAATATGCCCCAAACCCCCTAAGCTCTTTGAGGAGTTCCCCATGCCCAAAGAACTAGAGGATCAGTTGTCTGACGCGGGAGGTGTGACCAAGGAAGGCAAAGACAATGAAGCATTGAGCTTGGACAAGGTTGTGAGAGCTGTCCACGGGTCCCCTCGGCTTAGGCTTTGGACAGGCCACTCGGTGCTGATAGACCACCAGACAGCCTTTGGCCATAAGCGCAAGCCTGTTGGAGTGACAACACTGGGCCTTGTAAACCTGAAGATCCTAAAGGCTGCTGGGCTTTTGGGGGGGCGCAATGGAAGGGAGCAAGTATACATTCACATGCCTTCCACGAAAGGCGTTGAGCCCATGCCACGCTGGTCTTCAAAAAAGACTGAGCTATGTGATGAGTTCTACGATATACCAATAGGAGGCAGAGCTCCTGGCGAGGACAGTTCCTGCTTCTTTCAGCTCAACTACCAGCCATGCACAACCCCAAATCCTTCCACAGGCGGGCAAATAAACACAGAACCCCTCTCGGCCCGCGAGGCAGCAGTGGCTAGTGATGGGGCCAAGGGTTACGTTGACAAGCGGCTTGGGCTTCTGTTTGAGTGGTGCAGGCGTTGGTACGGACCTCGGCTGATTCTTAATGAGGACAGAGATGGAGAAGGTGGAGATGTTAGGACTTGGCTGAAACATCCGGTGGTCGAGCATAGACAAAGGAAAACAGCTACAACGGCGATCGGAGATGGCACCCTATTCCCCTTGGTGGAGATTGCAGCATTTCCTATGGATATTGAGGGTCCCCCAGAGCCTCTGCATGAGTACAAACTCAATCTTTCATTGAGCCTACAGCCGAAGTCATTTGCGCTGGTTCGAGCCGACAGGGCCACATCTCAGAGCGGTGCGGCGTATGAAGCGCATGTAGACGAGGCAGTGCTGCTGGGTCACTGTGCCCGGCTACTCATGGGTACCGACCTGGGCAGGACTGAGGCCGGGTTTGACGTAAGCGTGTGCCTGAACGCGTTCTACAGGGCTGTACACCCCTGCTTACCGGCCATGGTGCCAGGAGATGTTGCTCTTGACTATGAGCTTGTTGTGCATGGAGGTGGTTCGCTCTCACCGGTGTATGCCCTCCTGGAACATGTAGCTGACACCTCACGTGTCAACTCACTGTCATGGATGCGGCTAATTATCTTGACTAGGCACCGAGCTGCATCTGCATGGGCTCGTCCTGTGCCAGACTCACAAACCCGGGAACTTTGGGGCAGCAGGATCAATCTAGTTGGTGCTTTCCTCTGCTCAAGGGACCATCGGCTGGGACCTCTGCTTGCCCGCTGCTGTGACCATAGTCCATTGAAGGAGTGTGAGCTCTTGGGAGATTCCAAAAGCCTGCTGCCACGAGGTGACGAGGAGGAGTTGCTGCTGCGGGCCTATGAGGAGACATTGGGACCAGTACTCCAGTTTGAGACTGTGAAGAACAGGCCTTCAAGTGTGAGGACCAGTATAGGTAAATGGAGGTTTCTGAGGCTCATAGGTCGCCGTGCAGGTGCCTCAAGGCAGCCTGGCATATCGGTCGTGGATGGCCACACCTTTGCATACGCAGCAGAGTCTCCTCTGTTCCACATTTCCGGTGAAGGACCTTTGGTGCAGTGCCTGGAGTCAGTGGCGCTCGTGGTGCAGAGCGCCTCGGCGAGTAGGACATTGTCACTGACCACTGATGAATTCTTGTGGCCCGAACCGACACCAATAGTGCGGCTGCTGTGTAAGGATAAGACAATTGTACTGGAAGAGATGTTTGTAAGGCCTGGCCGCAGGGACCCGGTGGAGGCCTATGGCGTGTGTGAGAGTACATGGAGGAACCTGGTCGAGGCCGATTGGACATTTGAAAAGGCCCCTGCCAAGAATGTCAGCGAGTCTTCTTGGGACACTGAGCTCGCCGTATCTCTTGATCCCCTAAGGCTGATCGATGGACAAGGATCGGCCACAAGCTGGTGTGCAGATCGCCCACCAGCAAGTTTTGCATCCGATCCGCTCTCTGAGAGCTGCCCAATAATTCTGGAGCTGGAGGCTTCGAGGACATCAGAGCCTCAAGTGTGGCACGGTTTCGACATCCTGGCCTCGCGAGTACTCGTTTGCAGCTTGGAGCGGAAATGGAGCCGTGGCACATGCATGGTTATGAACAAGGCCTTGGGCTCATCATGTGCAAAGATCCTGACCTCGAGTGTCAAGAGAATTACAGTGGTGGCAGCGGGTGACTGGTACGCTAAGCCAACGAGTGATTTGAACAGCTATGACAGCAACAATGAAGACGGAGTCTCTCACACATATGAGGTGTGCTCTGCCTCTGGACTTGCAAGAGCACTCGCCACACGAATGCTGTCAGGCAACACTTATGAACACCTGGAGATCAGGTGCCTTCGGCCAGGTGTCTATGGCTACATACAAAGGATGCTGGTATGGTTTGCTGGCGCAACGGGTCCTTTCAGGTCCCGCACCATTACGGTATACTCAAATGAAGTTTGTATGGTCCCATGGACAGGCAAGTTGCACAGGAGCTTGGACGTGCTGTGCAGCTCACGGACCAAATACCTGGTTTCCTGCCACAATAGGTGCAAAAAAAGTGAGGCCCTCGATGTGGAGCTTGAGAGCTCGAAGAACATAGTGCCGGTGAACTCCTACGGGAATCTGGTGTTGCACAGCACTGAGGAGTCGGTTCGGCTGGCAGAGATCAGGGGCGAAATGGGTTTCCATGTGACTGCGGTCGACTGGCTCTCGGGGGAGGTACCAATGAGGTCAGGCAAGACGGTGCACATCCGTTGTGTTTATGCCCTAAAGAGGTTCTGCGAGGAGGCTGGCATTCCGATAGGTGTTCGTGGGCCTGAGACCTGGGAGCGAGTTCCATGGTCATCTCACAATCCGGACAGATTTTGCGATAAGGTCGCACAGCTCAAGTACAGGTGGGAGTCAGGCCAGAACGAGCCCAATCTCAAATCAATCGGTTTTGCAGCTCAAAGGTGGTCTGCAGACCCACGTGAGCCTCCCTCCTGGACCCGGCCCGCTGACGGGCAGCTGATCGCAAAGGACCTAAGGTTCTGGGAGGTCATTGATGTGCGTAGGTCAAAAAGGCTCTTCACCGAGGGTGAGGACAGAGAAGACCAAGTGGAAGAGGACCTCGCCAAGCCCGATGAAATAATAGAAGGAGACTGGAACAGAGCTGGCGAGTCACGTTACAGGGAGCCCGGGTCTATCCGAGTAAAGAGCGAATGGTGTGTCTCTAATGCAGTTGGAGGCTACCTGTTATTGAACTCCAGGCTGATTGTGGAGTTTGTCACCCAGCTACCTGATGCGGCCACAGGCTGCATCCTAATCAAGAGCAGTACTGAAAACCCACCCTCCGCACCAGTCCACATCGGTGACAGTGGCCGGGTAACAACTTTCTATAGAGCTGGGAAGTTCTCTTCACTTATGCATCGTGTGGCAGCAGTGTCCTTGTATGGTTGCGGCCTGAAGCCTGTGTTAGAGATGTCTGTGCACTTGGACAAACCCTTGTTGTGCCTGGCAGCCAAGTCACTGGCCCTGGCTGAGCAAATCTCCCCAGGCCTATCACTAGGCCCAGACCCGAGGCTCGTGGTGGTTGTACAGAGAGGTCGCAACGCTGCCCTCAAAACTGCTCGTGACATTGTATGTGGCCATGTAGTACTATCCCTGTGTGGAACAAGCTACTTATTTGACCCTCTACCCGAGGACCTCGAGGGTAGGCTGTGCAGCGGCCAAGAACTGCCTAACCATCCTGCTCCAGTCTTCCCGGAACGATTTGGCTCTCATTGCGGACAGGAGATGTTTGACATGTTAAAGAACAACTGGCCCGCGCTGCTACTACGCAAGGACACTAAACCTCCTAGCGGATCGAGCGATCCTCGGTGGATCGGTCTTTTGCTATGTCTGTGCGAATGGTGCGGGATCCGAGACGCCGTGGAACGGCTGGTACCAGGTGCTCTGGAGTGGACGAGCATGACCAAGGTGAAGCAGAGGACTCAATTGGCATAGGTCCATTGGCAGAGCTGTACGATAAGGCTTGCGAGGCGAGGTGCACAGGTATATTAAGCCCACCACTGATACAATTCTGCAAAGATTTCATACCACCAAGGACCTTTTGCACGAGCCCCCTCACTCCCTCTGCGGAATACCTCGACAAGTACACCCTGTGGCTGATCTGTGTCGGGGTCTCCTACGGTCGCACCATCTGTAGCTCCCAGGACCAGCCGGTCACATTCTCCGGGGCGTGTGATGAGCACCGCAAGCTGTCACGGGAGTTCTTCATGGCCCCCGAGACTGAGTTGCTGGCCTCCCTTGAGCGGCTGGAGCGCTTCTATGCACTCATGTTACGATATCCGTTGCTGCCAGAAGATGCTCTTGACACCAAGGAGTGTCCCGAGTGCATATACGAAGCAGATGTGACAATGGACAAATGGAAAGATACCCAGAGAGGCATCTCTTGCCACCACCTAACACTCAGACATGAGCTCTTTGGACCCCAGCAGTCAGGGGTCCCAGGGGTCAATGCCAGGGATGGGTGCTACGCAACCCGTGGCAATATCTACGGGGTCACTAGGGCCAGCACGTCAGCTAGCATGTTTGAGACCAATGTCCAGGGGATCTCGGAGCAGGAACCTAACCATCCTCTTATGTTCATGGAGCAGCTTGAGTACATGAAGCGGCGAGATGAAATTGCCAAGCAGCGGACACTGGCAAAAGAGCTGCACCACGATCTGGAGAGTCATAGACATGTGCTTGTGGACCTGTCAAGCCCTCGATACCTGAGTGAGTGGCCACTTGCATGGCTGTGCCAGATGTACGGCTCCATGGCCATGAGCAGGATACGATCTGAGGTGCTTGGATCAGACTATGAAGGCAAGGATCTTGACATGTCAAGGGGCCTGCATAGTATTGTGTTGCTCCAGAAGATGCTGAAGACTGTAGCGTCCACAGGTACAAACAGTGAGCTCCTGGCCATGGTGGGGACAAACACCGTGGACCCAACTCGGAGGTACATGGAGCGATACAACTTGGTGGCCCAGCGGATCGGGATGTACAAGCACTTGCTGGCAGCTGGCTTCCCGGTGGAGACGGCCAATGACCTGGTGGCTAGCACTGGGGCTGTTAACAGGTACTCCCTCATAGGCCTGACACTAGAGGAGGGCGTGCGGCTACAGCTAAACAAAACTGTCGACCCAACCCCATATAACAAACGCCTTGCCAGCTTGATCTGGGTATTTGCACACCTAACAGCCTACTGCACCCTGCGCAATTTGAACCATGACCACATCAAACCCGGAGACAGTCCAGGGGGGGCCTTTGATGATGGAATTTACGTGTTTGACAACGCCAATGTGGGCTTCTCACTGTCTCGGAATGGCCAGGTCGGGCACGAACGCTCCGCTGACTCACGGATTCTGGAACTGCTTGCCATGCGTGATAATCTCCAGGAAAGACTTTGCTGAAAAGGTTGCTGCTGCAGGAGTTGACCGGACATATGATGCTCTGGCAAAGTATGGTCTATCTATATCTACCCAGCTGGTCAACTTCCTTTGGAAGAACAAGGAAATAGAAGCCTCCACAGCCCATCAAGCCAGTGCCATGACCATTGACTGTGACAGTCACCTCGAAAGTCACTGCCTCAGAAATATGGGTGAGATCAGTCATGTCACAGCGCCCAGGGAACAGAATGTGGTAGGGGAGAAGGCACGCAGTCTGAGAGTCGTGAAAAATGGGCCCTCAACAAGCAGAACGGTTAAGTGGCGTAGACCCTTGCACATTAAGGATCGTTTCACGGGTACACTGAAGGAATCCAAAATACAGAATGTTAACGAAAAAGACTGGGTCGACCACCCCGCTGGAGATGACTTGCCAGGGGATGTTCGATTGTCTAGAAGTCTACCACAAAGGAAGCGGATGGATGCAATTGAACATCAACAGGCTTAAAAAAAACGGACTGTTTGTACACCGCATCAGCTCTGACACAATGCACATAAGTTTAGATGAGGTGCACAAGGACACTGAACACACCGTAAAGAGGTTGCCTTCCCTGACCCACTACCACCCTGATGCTTTGCTCACAGCTGCAGAGCGTTTCATGGGACACAATGCTGTCATTCCTCTCCATGTCTATCCTTCCAGGATCCTAAATGGCTAAGGATCAGCTGGGATAGACAGAGAGCCTCGCCCACCTCATTGTAGGGCTCTGCTGAGACACTTAAAACAAATGCGGCCCATCCATCTCCTGTACTGACAAGAGGCAACCCATCCATCTCCTTTACTGACAAGAGGCAACCATAAAACCCATTGTTTGCACTCTTAAGACAGGGGGGTGAAGCAGAGCCCCCACCGCTGTCTGTCCTTCCTCTTCACTTCTCTTTCTTCCTCCTCCTGCGAGGATCCCAAATGGCTAAGGATCGGCTGGGATAGACGGAAAGCCTCGCCCCCCCTCATTGTCTTTGGCCCAATCAGAGTAGCCTTTGGCTTTACAATGAACTCTCTCCATCCAATCAGATTGGCACTCACCCTATATTAAGATGGCAGGCTCTGGGTTTTATCGTACTTTCAAAAATCTAGCAAGAAATGCAATCTTCCCAGGAAAATGGCTTCTAACACTAGTGTGATCCTTCCTAAAGATACGTTTTTGTGTCCTATATGTCTTGACGTCTTCTCTGATCCAGTCACTATTCCATGTGGTCACAACTACTGCAAAGACTGTATCACACGTGACTGGGACACTCATAACTCGTGTGAGTGTCCACTGTGTGGAGCAACTTCTCCCAGCAGACCACCATTATCTGTCAATACTTGGATGGTTGAGATGGTTAATCACTTCAGGGACACCTGGAAGCCGGACAATGAAGAAACAAGACAAAAGAGCGAGATTGACAAGATGATTGAAGAGAAAAACCGTAAACTCCAGGGGATCAGGAGATCTCTAGAGCTCAGCAAGAAACACTTAGAGGACGTGATGGATCATGGATTGAGATCTATCATTGGTGTGCAAAGGCAAATGGATGACTGCTTCATGAAACTCAAAGAGGAGGTTGCTAAGATTGCAGAGGAAAGAGAGGAACGGGTGAGACACTATGTTAGACAGCTTGAAAGCGTCAGCTCTGTAAATCAACTCACCACGGAAATGCCTGAAGACGGGGATGTTTGGGAAGAAACAGTCAACTGGGCTCTCTCTTTATTTAGACGCACTGCGCAATTTGCTGAGGACAGAATGATTAAACTTGTCCAGAGTTTCAGCAAGAGCGATCATATCGAAGGTGGCTCTGTTCTTAAGAGAATGAAGCAGAATAATGCGCAAGGTAAACTCGGGATGTTCCAAAGCCTATGTGTGGAAATGGGAGCAGCGGACAAAGTGTGGAAAAGTAACTATCTCCTAGGAGCACGAGGCATCTCCACGGGTGTGTTTTTCTTTGAGGTGAAAGTGAGAAGAAAGTTCTGGATTGTAGGAGTTGTTCAAGAGTCCTTCAACACTGGGGAAGTTAAGGACAAGAGCGAGTTTTGCAGGGGAAACGGTTGCTGGGCTTTAACCATGGAAGACGAAAAAATTAGCACTGGGGGAAGAAGGGCCATGGACAAAAGACGCACTGGAGAAACATCCTCCAATGAAAGGATGGTTCAGACAGTGGGAGTATGGATGGATTATGAGGCACGTCAGGTCTCCTTTTTCGAGGTTGAGACAAAACTTCGAATCCACTCTTTCGTAGATTGTGACTTCGTCGGTACAGTCTATCCTCTGATCCATGCCAGAATTCCTACGGTCTTAAAGCCTACATTGCAGGCTGGCACAAACCATGACTCCTCTTCTCCACCCAAAGGCACAAACCACGATTCTCCCTCTCCACCTCCTGGCACAAACCATGATTCTTCTTCTCCACCTTCTAAGAAGAAAAGGGTCTCCTGTGGACCATCTGCGAAGGACTAATTCTGTACATGCTGTACAGAAAGGACCCAGTCTGTACATGCTGTACAGAAAGGTCCCGGCACCATGCTCAAAACTGCTCCCGACATTGTATGTGGCCATGTGTACTACCCTTGTGTTTATAAACTCAATGAACTCCAGGGTAGGCTGAGCAGCGGTTATAAACTGCCTAACCATCCTGCTCAAGTCTTCCCCAAGTGAATTGGTACACATTGCGGACAGGAGACGTTGGACGTGTTAAAGAACAACTGGCCCGCTCTGCTCTGCTGCAACGCAAGGACACTAAAATACTGACACTGATGCTGGCCTTAAAAGCAGCCAAAGGTACGGCTCCTCCATACCTCCAAAACCTGATCAACCCCACCTGTTCACTCAGATCAGCCAACACGGGGATGCTGACAGCATTTTAGCATTTTAGAAACTTTTTTCCTCCCCTTTTTTTACTGATTAAGTGCATGGTCTACCTATGTTATTGTTTTTTTTCTAGATTGATATTCCGTTGCATTTGTTATATTGTTGTTGCTGTACTGACATTATCTTGCTTAATATAGTGATTGTAAGACTGACTAGTTGGCATGGGAGGAGATGGGGGGGGGGGGGTGCACTACATTGTTGAAAACCTGTGACAACTTAGCTAAAACCAACAGCCAATGAAGTTGCGAGATTGTTTACCCAAACAGGGCAAACGTTCACGAACCTTGGGTGAACCAGCTCTGCTGAGATACTTAATACAATGCGACCCATTGTTTGCACTCTTAAGACTGGGGGGGGGGGGGGGGGGTGGTGAAGCAGGGCGTCTCCTTTCTCTTCACTTCTCTTTCTTCCTCCTCCTGCGGGTACAGCAGCAAAATAGAGGCGCCCCTTGATCTATGTATACTATAGTTTCATGTCGACAATGTAGTAATGTTTGATTAGGACTCCTCGTTTCCTATTTTATTTTTTGTTAATTTTTATGTTTATTTCTTGTCTTTTCTTCCTTTGGGTAATTGATTTGATTTGTGTGTTCAAACTCCATGCAGAACTGAATAACAATGTACAATAGTCAGCCAACTATTTTGTGCACCAATTTGACAGGTTTAAAACTAGCAATTTTTATTTCTTTTGTCGTTTCACGAAAGACAAATGAGGATGCTATGCATGTAATTTCCCTACAAACCTACTTTCCATATGTTGCTTCAAGAATCAGACATAGTTATGCTAGCCTGACTGTAACCACCTTTGAAATAAAACGTATCATTTCTATTATAACCATATTCCAACTGTGTGGACATTCATGCTTTTGCTGTCTGACTTAATATGTACTGTATTGACATTTTATTTATCAATGCGAAAAAAGTCACGTTATTATAAATTACAGTAACGGAGTAAAAACGCGTATTCTTACCAGATGCTCCATCAAGCGCCCGGTATCTTTATAAGTTCTCTGATTACTGGCTGTGTGATATAGCAGACACCCAAAAGTCAGATAGAGAACCATCCTTTTATTATTAGTTTTTACACTTATACGCTATTCATCGGATCAGAGGAAGAATCCAGGCGAAGGTCTGTGATTATTACTTTTATTGCTGCAAGTCATGTTTCAATTTTAGTGGCACACTCATAGAATGCACACACCTAGCATGTTCATCAGGCTGTTTTGTCATACCATGCAGTTATACTCTTCAATTTGCACTCCAATAAGCGCTTTCACATTTGTGTTCTTGTGCTCTGGTAGAAGACCACAGCCAGAGTCGAGGTGTTCCAATCTTTTCAACTTGCATGTTAGTTCCGTGGTCACTTCCCACATGCAGGCTGATGGGCTTTGATCTCTCTTGACCACAGCAATGAAATAGTCCTCCTCATGGTGCAAAACGACATACAAGGCATCACTGTTTTCAGAGCCATATGAATGGTAACCTGAGCTGGGCATCAAGAGTACAATAAGATGACACTGGAGCACCTGTGCCAGCTTGGCCATGTGATCACAGTGGCAGCCTGACTCATCAAACCCTTTCAGCAACAGCTTACTACTCAGCTTCTCATCTGTATGCAAGAGCAGTGAACATAATCTACCACTGAGACTGTTGATGTTACCCAGGTTGACCATCCTCAGATCAGTTCCGGTCTTAGAGAGCACATCAATGACCTCTTGTTGCACAAACAAGCATTTCCCCTCTGACTCTTTCTTAATATCCAGGACAGGAGTCTGACACATAGCTCCACTCAAGAGTCCAGACTCAACCTTACGTTTTTGCCTGGAACCTGTTAAGGATTCACTGTCATTATTGTAACGACGTTTGATAGCAAGTTTTGCACATGCAATTGGCTGTTGATGCACTTGGAGATCAATTTGGATACAATCATTGATACTGTGCTTGAGCCGCTTGGCTAGAGAAAGGGCTTGCCCTTCAAAGTTAAGGTATGCCTGGTCCATCTCTGAAACCCTGGCACATTGAGTGCTGATGATCTGTTTCAGCTCGATAGTCAGCGTGTGCAACACTTGCTCTATCATACCTGAGAGATTGGTAGAAGACAACTGTTCATTAGACAGTTCTGGGAACAGTGTGTGGAGTGTAAACTTCACGTTATTTAGCTCATCTTTGAGCATTTGGTTGTGCACCTGAACCTGTTCCAGCACATGACAGTCTTCTGTGTACCTTTCATTAAATGCATCAATGGTCCCCCTGGCCAAAGATAAACTGGTCTGAGCTTGGGTGTAATCAATGTTCAAGGCGTCTAGTTGAGCCAAAAGCTGCTGTGATTCCTTCTCTGTACGATCAAGAGTCTTTATCAGTTGTTCATTGAGCTTGCCAGCTTCTGCCAACTGGTGCACTACTTCCAAATGGTATTGCGAAACAGCCACTTTCTCCAGAAGCATGGCCTCCATACGTTCGGAGGCCTCGGCCTCCTTTGCTTCAGCAACCCGTTTTTCCTTATCGACCTGGATGCACTGCTGTTCCATCCTTTCACGCACCCTAGCATGGTTGGCTTCGAGCTCCACCCTAGCAAGCTCGGCCGAGTTCTTCTCCGAGATCGCCTTGTTCATGGCTTCCACTGCCTCCTTCCACGTGTTCTCTGTGTCCGTCCTGGCTTCCTCGAGGTGCTTCAGCTCTTTCTCTGCCCTCTTCCTGGCTTTCTTGGCCTCCGTAAGTTCCGATTCGGCTTTGTCCCTAGCTTTCTTAGCATCTGCTAGCTCAACCTCATTTTCCTTGAGTTTCTGTATGTCTTCGCTCTTGTCCACCTGAAACTGGGTCAGAGTCAAGGCTAAGTCCTCTTTCTGTCGCTGGACATCCTCCAACTCCTTGGATATAATATCTTTTTGCTTACTCGTCTCAATCCCTGAAGTCATCAGCTGCAATGCATATGCATGGTATGCACCGCACAGCTCCCGTGTTAACTCCCCCGAAACACTTTTCCAAACAGGTAAGTCTCTGTATTCATTGAACAAACTTACGAGATTGTGAAAGCCCTGTGACATCAGCTTGAGCTGATTGGGACCACACTCTGCCTCGGAAACCGAGGGGAACGACTTGGATGTGATATCCAAGAACCTGGCATGAAAAGCCCCGCCAGAGATGAAGAGATCTGGATGGTCCCTCGGAAACCCGGAAACCTCCTGCACAACAGCCGATGCTATCGTAGATATGGTTGATCTCGACTTGTCGGACTCCTTGGGCTTGGAGGCTAAGTGGTCCACTTGTGCTTCTCGCATAGGCCCTTCGCTCATAGCGACTGAGACACTGCCAAAGTGCCCAACAGGAATCCTCTTCTGAGTCGTAGCAGCGATGTGCCACGTATCGCCCTGCGTCCTCCTCAAGCTCCTCCACTACTGGTCTATACTTTCGGTCGTGGTTAACGCAGTACCTAGCAGGCTCCTTGCTTGCGCTGGGACACAGGACTTGGGAACACAGGGTCGTACACTCAGTGCCAAGGAGAACTCTGTCAATCTGTTTCACTCCTGGGACTCTGATAGGATACGTAGGACAGGCTACTTGAGGGTCCTGTGTGTAGGCAAATCCGCAACGCTGGCACTGACCTTCCAGGCTTCGGTTGGCTTTAATACTGGAGTGCAGCTCCTCGAGAGATCTGGCCCAGACCCTTGCTGCATCTAAACACAGAGCCGCAAGGCAGATGGCCCAGTAGTGTGTCTCAATCTCCTCGATGCACACTTTGAACTTTCCCACATTGACATTGTACTTCCTCAACTGCAGCCCGTTAATTAACAGTCTTATGTGCAGCAAGATGTCCCGATTTGTAGGTACATACGCTTTGTCACAGCATTGGTTGAGAGCTGAACAGCACAGACCCCCGTCCGGGTTTCTATAGAGGACAAAAGCATTTCCCCATGGTCGAGACAGTGAAAGATTTCCCACATGGGGAAATGAGGCCTGCTCGTACAGGGTCTTGAAGGCCAGGGGTGCAGCGAGGGAGGCCATGGTTTGAACCATAGCAGTATTGAGCTCAGGCCCGGCAGGCATATGGGAGGCTGCAAGTCTGAGGGCTGCGTAGAGACGTTTCAGTATGTTTTTCACTTCATGTTCCAGAACCTTGCCCATGTATGTTCCCTGCTCATATCTTTCTCCCCAGGGCACTTTAGAGGCCCTCACCCACGCTATGGGGGGCATGGGGAGCCCAAAAATATTCCACACAGCATGGCCTTTGCTCTCCTCGATGAAAGGTTTAAGGAAATGTTTGCCCGAGATCAGGCCATGGAAACTATTGCCCAAGGGTCCAGTAACAATGAGTACCAGGCAGTGAGTGGCAGGGGAGAAACTCTTATCAAGGTCTATGTGAGCTATGCCATGTTTGTCACACCGCAAGGCCTGTAGGTGCTGGAGCTCTCGACCAAGCTCGGGCAGCGTGACCTGAATGTATTCAAGCGAGGCCACCGAACTTGGATTGTTCAGGCTGACAAGTAGCGATAAGGGTGACAGAGTCATTATCTAGTATTTATGTGATTTCTAGTGGGGGGAAAATATAATAAAAGAGCTCAAGGGAGTGCTTTTGAGAATTGTCACCGTGTACTTTAAGATCAATTGTGCACATCGAGTGCCACAAGCAAGAGTACGCAACAAGCACATAGACAGTAAGTAACTGAGTTTACTCATGTGAGATGATATGCCGAGGTTGACAGCTTCTGGGAAGGCTGACCAGTCATTACTTTAATGGACAGGATCCCTTTCACTTCATCCTACTTTTATTTCATTTTCTTCTCACCCTGTTTTACAATATAATTAAATCAATCAATCAAATCCATTTGTCAGATATTAATTTGTTTTATTTTTTCATTTAAACAGACACAAAAAGGAAGAAGAACACAAAACAATAACAGCAACAACAACAATACCCGTGTCATTTGTGTTTATTTCCATTCACTTAAAGAAGTTGCCACGGGGTACAAAAGGATCGTTTTTTTCCTCAGAAGTTTCAACTTGGTCACTCGGTCCCTCGCCCATGTCAGCCTTGGAATGGCAGTTCTCATTCCAATTGAAGCGCTTCTCATGCTCCCCCGAAACATAGTCACCAGGCCTCTTGACTGCCCCGGTCTTCTCGTGCATGTACAATGGGCTCACATTCTCCACCAGAGTGATCCCACGCCCCTTAATCATCTTGACCAGGGATTCGTAAGTCTCCTTTTTCATTGTCGGGAAGAGGGTGTTAAGCCTCGAGACTTTGCATCGACGAACAACGTTCCGGTTGGCCTCCTCTACTACCTTGGCCAACATGTCTTCCAAAGTGAGCTCTTTAGGCTCCCTGGAATTGTCTAGCTGGTGCTTGGAGAAGGCATCCTCGTTTATGCAGTCGTTGTTCAACAGGTCCATGCGATAAAAACCGTCTTTCAAGACACGATTCGATTCACCAATCGTCTTCTTTGCTAGCCTCAGGCAGCCATGTGAGGTAGGGTAGCTGGTATCTGAAAAGTTCCAAAGAGTTGTTTTGATCATCATCGGGGCCATTAGCAGTGCCGGTGTGTTGGCTAACAGCGACTTGATAGACCTCTCCCCACCTTCACTGCTGAATTTTATTCTGGTGTATGTAAGATTCGGGTTCTCTTTTAGCACTGTGTCAACCTTACGTTGCGTGTCGCCAATATACTGCAGCGTAGCCTTTACATTTACAGGCAATTGGTCAAGATCCTTGTTCAGCCACTCTAATGTATCAAGTTGTACCAGCTCACACCTGCTAAAGCGAGTGGGGAAAGCTTTCCCTTTGATCTTGAATGGGTCACCTGCTCTGAAGTTATTCAGTGTGTTCACAATCTCACGTGAATTAACCTTGGGCATCAGCTGTGTTGACAAACGCAAGATGTTGGAACAAAAAAGATCCAAATTCCAATCACCCTCTCTGTGCATGAGCCTGCCCATTTCAGCAGAGAAGTGGCCCATGCCAAAAGCCACTGCCTGACGGATTGACAGGGCCAGCGTCACATGGCACATAGGCATATTGCCATTGGTGCCATATATCTGGTAATGAAGGTCCTTGTCGATATCATGTCTGTGAAATTTAGGGTCAAACTTATTGTTCTGATCTTGTGGATTCCGGACATTGCCTACCTCAGTCAATTCAGTTTCGTTGAAGGGGCTGTAGCGTAGGTACACACCCAGTTGCGTCTCGGGTTTGCGGAACGCCTTGAGCTTTTCAAGCCAGTTAAATGGAGCGTTCACCAGAGAGCCAAGCTTACTCTTCAGCTCACCCAGAGCAGTTGTAGTGTCCAGAGATATATCGATCATATCAGACATGTATGTGCTTTTGGACATGCTCATCTCAACAAAAACGGTGTTGAACGTCTTGTTAGAGACATTTTTGGACCTTTGGTTTCCATAAGGTGTGGGCTTAAAAGACTTATGCCCAGTGCACACTGTTCCGTACTGTGGCTCTTGACTGCAGCCAAAACCCGTACCAGTACACTGCAACATAGTGGGACCGTTCAATTTGATGTTTTCATACAGTGCCTTAATTTGGGCTACAATGGCATTACGCATCATCAACACGTTGCCATCCACTGTATGCAGGTCTCCACACTGGCTGTTGTACCGGCAAGGTAGCATGTTGCGCATTGTAGCAAACACCAGGCACTGCAGGTAGGCCATCATGTGGTCAGAAAGCAGGTACTTGCAGATGGTGAGGTTGACTTCACGCTCCAGGTCTCTGCCACCAACCACTTTCGTGGCCACATTTGCTCCAGTCTCTAGAGTTTTTGATCGGTCTCCCATCTGTGGCGCATAACGCCAGAGGTCTCGATGCCACTCTTCCTCCCCCACCCAATGTTTAGGGTCAAGTCGTTCTGCCATGTCTGAGGCGATCCACCTAAAGCCTTTATCAGATGGGGTGCAGTCTGTGCCTTCGGAGAAATGGAAACCCCGGAAAAGAGTGTAGACCCAAGACCCTCTCAGGCAGACCGGTAGGAACATGGGTTTCATCAGCATAGCAGGGAACATTGACTCGAGAAAGTTGTACTCGAGAAAAGGAGCTGATGCAACGCCCATGATCATCCCCAAGCTCTGAGGTGGCAACTCGAAGGCCAGGCGCCCAGCAAGAAACTGTGCCAGATAAAAGAACACCATGTGTCGAGGCTCGGAGCCTTTGGCGTGTGTGATTGGCTCATCTGCGGCCAGCTCTTCCACTTTAAAATTGTTCAGTAGCTTCAAGAGGAAGGCAATCAGTTGAGGGGTATCTTGCTTTCCTTCAAGGTTGAACACATTCCAGGGCTGCCACTGTTTACACTGTTTATCTTGAAGTTTATTTGTTGTGGACTCTGAGGTCACACACTCTCTTAATGTAGAAAGGACAGTATCTTTGCCTTGCAGTCTTTCCAGGTTGTCCCAGATGACCTCATCATATGGACGTTTGGAGTGGTCAGTTAGATCTTTGCTCGCTCGGCCGTTTCCAATATTCAAGAAGTGACCCAGGTGCTCTGCGTGCAGCACAAACACTGTCTTTGGTGCAGCAACTGGGCAGTAGACATGGAACACGGGCGGCGAGTTGAGGAGCACGTGGGTCATGGGCAAAAGATCCACTCCATATTTCAAAGTGTCAAAGTGGTCGGGTCCAACCGTGAGGCAAAAAGCCTCCTCGGGGAGGCATACATTCAGTGCCTGAGCTCTGCTGCTTGTCATTCTAAGAGTCGTGGGGACTGTGGGGAAAATGATGTTAGAAAGGAACTGGTGAAATTGCTGACGTGTAAAACCAATGCTCCAGGCTGTGAAAAGGCATATGAATTCTGTCTATCTTTCTGGGACACTTTAGCCACAGCACTGACTACAGAAGAAAAGGAGTGCCATGAAAAGTGGATGCCAAGCAGGGAAGCAGTATCAGAGAGGAAGGACAAAAGGCCCCTACTTAGATTGGGCCTGATGGCTCATTTTTATAGATTTCTGTCAAGGAACCTGGGCCTTAATACCACCCAGCACGTGACGCAGTTAAGGGGGGCCAGGGAGGCGGCTCGGCTCCTATGTGTGGGATACGCCCCCCACAGCCAGAGTAGCTCAAAGAAAGGGGTCAGCAGCAAGTCCAGAGCAAGCAAGCAGTGTGGTGTGAAGTGGCATGCCTTGGGCTTTTTCAAGAGAAAACAGGCTTACCACAACAGGCTAATCAAGGCCTTTCAGACAGTGAAACGGGTAGGCTACGTGGGTTTGGCTAAGAGTGACCTTGAGTTGGAACTCAGCTGCTTCTTCAGACTGGCCATGAGCTATACCACTGACAACCCACTGGAGCTCGCGGCCGCATACATGCCTTGGTTGAAGCCAGCGGTAGAACTGATTAACCGGGAGGACTTTGCAGAGTTGTCCAAATGTGATGAGCGTGTTCTGACTGAGCTATATGCTGTGCTTAACTGCTACATGAACTGGATCAGGCCTGCCTGTGAGCAGGTACTGCTGGTGCCTGGGCAACCATTCGGTAAGCCCCGAGTTGGTGAGGGTGACCTTCGCTGTGTCAGGTGTCTAAAGAACCAGACTTTCCGCTCCTCCGAGGTACAGGGCAACCCAAAGAACATTGACGTGGAATTCGATATTGACAGGATGACTTTTGCCTCATCCTGCTGCGGGGTCAGTGTCATCTATGTGCCCCTCTGCACCAACTCGGTCAACACGCTGACATATACTGACATGAAGCAAGTGTACACTACTTGTCCATCATGCAAGATGGCTATATTTTCTGAGCTGCTCGTGGACTACACAACACTCATCTCGCGTTGCGTTTGCCACATGGGCAAGAGCTTTTCTGAAGGGGACCCACTTATGTGGAATTATTCAGACAGGCAGAGTAAACACTTCAATGAAAACAGACACCCAAAGACCACTATTAGCGGTGTGGAGGTACAATAGCTGACAGCTTTGAGCCAGACTAGTTTGCCTCTTGTTTCTGAAGCTTTGTCAGATCAGGTGCCCAGGCAGCCACAAGAGCCCCCCAGGAATTGGGCCTCAAACCCAGAAAAGGACAATGAGTCAAATATCTCCTAGGATCACTTCTAAGGGAGCATCACTGACAGTCACCCCTTCAGCAGAGATTTGTGAGACCATTAGCTGTATAATGCTGGTCAAGGAGTCACCAGAGACAAATGTTCATCCTGTACCGGTGCGTTTGGACCCACAAGATACAACCGTGGAGACAGAGAGGGTCTGCATGATGGCCGAGGACAATGTGAGCGTGGCAAAGATAGTCAAAGAATTGGATGAAGAATGCTCTGATTCGGACTGGGACAGCTCATACTACAAAAGCTGGAATACCAAACCTGATATGGACGTTCACACCACTATCAGTAACCCATACCTTAAGCGTCCCAATGAGGACAGTGACTATGAGGACAGTGACTAGAGCGCACTGTGACAGGTAATGATGGTCTGCTAAAAGATCTCAAAGAAAATAGAATACAAGCTAGGACCAAAGACTTAACCCCAAAACCAACAAAAGAAACACGTCTAGCAGATTTCTCTACGTCATGCTCCTTCTGGTGTGCTTCATGTCTAAGATTGGCAGCATGAAAAATACCTGAAAGGGATGAACCCTTTCACCGCTTTTTTTGCATTTTCTCCGTCTTGTAAGTGTTGTAAACCAGTAAGTACATGAGCAACCTAATTGCCTCCAAGATGGGTAACCTTTTGTCTTTCAAAGCCCTCACACAGACATCGTCATGGGTCTTTGAATGAAAATCATGGTTGAGGACTAAGTTGAATGTGAACCTGGGTTTCATCCAATTCCTTATGACAATGGGGGCACCGATCGCCTCACTCATGTGTTTGTAGAAGGCACTGCAAGCTGACCTCACATGCTCCACCAAAAGTTCGTAGTTGTGACTGAGGTGGTGACTGCTGTGGTTGTGGCGATAGTTCCGTTGCAAGTGGTCTACGAGTTCATAAAGAACAGGCCAAGATTTGGAGGAAGACATCTCTATTTCCATAACTCCCTCAGGGGACAATTTCACTTCACATTCCAAGTAGAATTCTGGTCTGTATCCTGTGCTCTCGGCGATCTCATCTCTCAGGGCTTCAATTCTTGACCTTGCTTCTCCTTCATTGTCTCTGAGCCACTCAAGATCGGCCTCAGTCATCTCTACAGATAGGGATTCCATGGTTGTCCTTGTGTCCTTCTGGCTTTTTAAATGTCCTTATGGCTTGTATCCCTCACTATGGCCTTTGCGGTCCAAACTCTTCATGGAAATCAACAGTTAGTGAGCAGAGCAGGCACAGCTGTGGTGTATGTAGGTGCTCTTTACGGTTCTTCAAAGCTACCCGTTTCTTCATTGGGGCAAGTTGGAGCCAAGAGGGCTGTGAGAGCCATCACTCTGACCCGGAGAAGCATTGAAGCTGATTCTTTCAGGGAGGCCTTCGAAAAACAAGACTATTAGGGGAGGAGGCACAGTTGGGGGTGTTGCCTAAACACACAATAAAGGGAGAGAGCACAGAGCCGTACGCCATAAGCTTTGAAACCTATGAAGGACTCTGATAAACCCAGACCAAGATAACCAAATAATAACTAACAAAATGCCTATTCTAGGGTCAGTCCAGCAGAAAATCCAGTGTGTATTTGAGACAACATCCGAAAATACACAGTCTAACAAGCCTGCGACTTATGCAACAGGAGAACTGAATCCTTTAGTATTGAAATATGATATTGACAGTACACTTGTCACAGAAAAGCTGGATGGCTTCTGCTGTTATGTGACAGTGTTTGAAGGTGAGCCAGTCCTCTGTGCACAACTACGAAGGAAAGCCAATCGTCGAGGACAGAAGAGGCGCATAGAGTATCTCAAGTCGCATGGCCTGAGTTGTGAAGGTTTCACATGGAACATAGAGAAGGATTTTAAGAGGGGGCCAAGCACATGGATCCCCGCTCGCATTCCCCCTTCTCCTAAAGAAAGAGATGTCCTAGGCTGGGTTCCAGTATACGAAGATGACGACACGTACAGACTGCAATCTTCTGTAGTGAACTATGATGTTGGTGCAGCCATCGTTCTGAGGCCCAGCTCTGAAGACCCAGATCTGCTGGAAATCGCTCTGGTTCCTTTGGCTGATCTGGTGGGACAGACACTGGAGCTAATTGGAGACAGGATCAAGGGGAACCCCTATAGGCTGGGTCATTCGATCCACCTCCTGGTGGCTCATGGAACTCTGCTTGTGAAAAACCCTCCACCTCTATACCTGGAGCAGATCCATTCCTGGTTTGAGGGAAGCCCAGAGGGACAGGTCGAGGGCATCGTGCTCCACTGTCATGATGGCAATATGTTCAAGGTAGATCGCTCACATGTGAAGCAGAGCTGGCGAGGTGTGCGAAACACCTACCTCGGCAGCAGACCTGTGGTCATCAACGTTAGCAGTGAAGGAATACAAGAAGACAAAGAACAGCCACAGGGAGAAATCCCAGACATGTTGACTGCCTTCTCCACACTGCATGGACAGCGCTTCCCTAGGCTGCGGGATATCTGCATATAAAGGGAAAACCCCTTCACATTTCACACTAATGCCTCAAGTTTGTGGTAGTGGTCTTGCATATCCATATGATCTGAGATATGGTCTGCTTACTCAATCTGATGACATGTACCGGCAATGAAAGTATCACCCGAATAATACAAATAAAAACTTATGTGAATGTTCTTTGCAATAAACTTGAACTTAACAAAATGAAACTTGAACCTCACTTTTCATTCTTTGTTTTCTGAGAGGCACATAACATGTATGAAATGAAGGGAATGTACCAGAACACCAAACAAATTATAATTATATTTATTACAGATGATAATGACAATAACTAAGAAACTAAGTTACTGACCAAAAGAAATGGGGGGGGGGGGGGAGAGGCGGGTTATAAAGACTAGCTAAGCTCCAGTCATAAAGCCCTGAACAGCCTCTGAACTCAGATCTGAAGCAAGACCTAGAACAGCAGCAGCTGCTGTTACGCCAGGAGTCATGGAGAATGCTACAGAAGTGTTGAGAGAGCTACTTCTGTCTAAGGCATGGAACAGGAGCAAGAGCGTGTGCCTTAGCCTCTCGGGTATTGCAGGCTGTGTATCCATCCTTCTGCGTCACGCTCAGATAAAGGAGGCAAGAAACATGTGTCTTCCCACCCCTGAGTGGACCAACTCAGTACTTAATCCATTGGGTTTGACAGACAACATTGGGAGCTCTGAATTAGCGAAAATGACAGAGATGTCTTTTGAAGTCCAAGAGCATGAGAACGATAGATTCGGTATAGGGAACAGAGTGCATTTTAAGGGCCCTTGGGAAACATGTTTTGATGATTTGGAGAACTCCAGTTGTGTGTTCCGCACCTCGCCACCAGGATTTGAAGGATGGATTTTGGTACAGGCCATGATACGTGTGGAGGACAAGAAAACCTCAACCCTGGTAACCGAAGACCTTCAGCACTTCAGGGTTCTACACCTTCCTTACAGAGGAAACGATGCCTACATGCACATCCTGATACCCCAGAGGGGGGAGGATAGTGACGTGTTTGAACTGCTGAAGCGTGTCCCTGACCTCACACACTACTTAGACCTGAAGGATGCCAAACAGGCAGGGTCTTACACTTTGCTGCTGCCCAAATGGCAAACGGAATCCAAACATTCTCTGATCAAGACAATGGAGATGGTGAATGTGCCCTTATGCGGTTTAAGTTGGATGACTCAGACTTGTGTGGTGGATGTTCAAGAGGGCTTGCTGTCCATGGACAAAAAAAAAAAAATTCCTTGTGGCAGATCCAAAAAGCCTCTCAAATATATTGTGGACCAGCCTTTCATTTATGTCATCACAAGTCGAACTGACTGGCAGAAGGGTCCCCTAACGCTGTTTGTGGGAGCAGTGAAGGATCCCAGGCCAGAAACATGATTACCATTTTTTTTTGTGATGAAACAATATCAATAAATGACAATAAACTCTTGATTCCCTGCTTCTGATTATTTATTATTTTAAACCATTTAAAATCAGGAAAGCATATTTTGTGATATTTCAGCATTAGCTGGAATGAAGAACAAATACCCATTCTACAGACAGAACTGCTGATTAGAATCAAAATCAAACTTTATTCTTGCATCACATTACAGGTAACTAAATTCTACTAAAAGACAGAACAATAAAATTCTGGAAGTAATACCAGTATAAAAGTGAACAAAATGAGAATAAACATTTAAGATTTGTGAAAGTATGTAACAGGAGAGTATATTTAGAGAGCACAGGTCACATCAATTCAATTTCAATTAAAATGAGTTTTATTGGCATGAAAAAACATACGTGTCCCAAATCAAATAAAACATGTGAAATGGAGGGGGTACAGCATTGTGTAAACAGAGCTATTTCGCATAATGACATTTTATATACAGGGTATAAAGCTTTTGGAACAAATAACAGCATTATTTTTTCTCAAAATGCAGTTTAAGGTAGCAGCTCTGTTTCATGCTGTATGTGCAGTAGGTGTAGATGTCAATCCATGGTTAATAGTCCTTAGGGTGGTTGTGTTTCTAGCCTTCTTTTGTCCCAACAGTTCATATCAGTGTGTGCATTGCTGTGGCCACAGGCTCATTCGGTGGTCCAATTGCTGTCAGATTGAAGAAAAAGAAAAAAAGTCTGGTGGTGTTGCTCTTCAGGACGCTCTCCGTGGTGTTGCTTTCGAATGCTCTGACGATGCGTTCGAAATGTTCCTCAAAAAAACACTCCCCAATCAGCCATGGTCTCATAAACCATCCCCTTCATATCTGTATGCATTTGGACATTCACATAATCACTTTCCCTTGAATCAGGCTCGTTTATCCAGAGAGGGGTGGTGATTTTACCCATTTGTCTGAAATCGTTGAACAGAGACAATATGGTTGGGAACTGACGTGCAGGTTCACTTTCAAAACTGAATCCCATTTCTTCCATCCTTATGCGGTTGCTCCGGGGACCTTCGGAGGAATGGTGGTAGGACAGTGTGAAAAGGTACATGGGATGAGTACTGTCACGGATAAGGAACGTTCCCACAGGGCTAGTTAAAAGTTTGCTGTGCGCATCCTTTACACTCAGTGGACCCCAGTAGAACGTGGCCTTCCTCACCATAGATTCATTCTCTTTGATCAGATTGTATTGATTTTTAGAGCTACAAAACACAAAGTGGCTAGTTCCTGCCATGATATGGAGACGATGCAAAATAGTTGTGTCAAACCCCGAATAAGACTCCTACAACATTCTTATATAGGTTGTATACACCCTCCCCTTTTGGGGGCGGACCAGAAAAGAACTGAGAAGGGTTGTGTGGAAAAAGCACAGGTTCCTTGCATACCACAAGTTGTCAAAGACCAGCCTCCCCCCGGCTATTCTTGACATCTCAAAACTGACATAGTACTGCAGTGCAAGTGTATTTGTTGAGAGCTCCCTGCCTGTTCATGAGGCAAGGTCACAGAGTCCTTTGGGGCTGTTCTTCTGATGGAGGGTGTAAAAGGAAAAAAAAAAGAAATCGTTCAAATTAAATTCCCACAAATTAAATTCAATCGAATTATATGTCCTCAATTGTCAGTATTCCCCCTTCAACTAATTTTGACTTGAAAAGAGGCAGGTTGGCTGTAAAAATGGCTATCAGTTGAGATCTATTTCTTCGCACAAACTCTCTAGGGCTGCCAGACTCCTCCTCAACAACAGAATCAGATGCTTCAGGAGAAGAAGTCGAAATTGTCTGCTCAGGTTCAGGGGTAGAGTCACTCATCATGATATATGTTATGATTGGGGAGATTAATAGATATTTATACTAGATGATCGCTAAAGGATCTCAATGACTAACCAATTTACTTCCCAAACTCCTCTCCGACGCTCCTTTAGCCACAACAAAAGTGACAATACCCTGTGGTCTCCTGACAATAATTTTGTTGAGGAGCGAAGAAAGTTTTCTTGTATATCCCTTGGTCCCACCCCCATATATACCCATGATCATCATCATCATCATCATCATCATCATCATCATCATCATCATCGTCGTCCAATGAGGTGTCCATCATCACAATGCACTCTATTGCGGTCACCAAGCCCTGCGTTTCAAGTTATGCAATAGCATTGGGTTTTCATTGGGACTGAGTGACACAGCGGCCCATATAGCAATGATCAAGCATGAAATGAGAGAGACGGCCAGTGATACTATGCTCATCCATCCACTGCTGCCCAGCAGGGACTCGCACTGCTGCTCGGATATCCTATCACCTTCACTCAGATTTTCCCTGCTCATCGAATTTACATGAGCCTTGGTTTTCTTCTCCAGCTCCAGCAGCCTTTCGATCATACCCACTCCACGGTTGACCAAATGAGACACGCTCTCGGCCTGCTTTGCAGCCTGCTCCATCCCCGTGGCTAACTCGGGGCTGGTGAGGATCTTCGTACTGATCACACACGTAGGCCTGTGCACACTGCGTGGTGCCAGTCCACTCACTGGCGTGGGCAGCAGGCCCGGCGGTGACCTGAGATTGTAGGTCCCAGTCTCTGGTTTGTAGCACAGAGGGCCAAAGCAGTGTGTGCCGCAAACCACAGGACACAATGGGCTCAGCCACATGTCCTCATCTGGCTCACAGGATGCTGTGACCCTGTCGGCTCGGACAGGCATGTCACATAAGCCCTGGGCGTTGCATAAGGGCTCAGTGTAGTCTAGGGCTCCATCCGTGACCATGTGCTGTTCAAGCCAACAGGTCTGGTTATCGGTCTGAACATCAGTGAAGGCCATGTACCAGTGAGAGAGCTTGATGGGGGTGAACCGGGTGCGCCTCACAACAATCACAACACCTTCATAGCTGGTGTGGATCACATTGAGGAGTGGAGTGTCAGTGAATAGCCCTAGGCCACTATGCAGGCCTGGGTAGCAGCCTGTCATGTCTGACATAATAAGGCCCTGAGAGCAGGTTGCCAGTGTGTGCTGGGCCCCATTCAGCACTGTCGTGGCCAAGGCATAGTGTGCAGCTGCCTGAAGCGCCTCGCTCCTCCAGTCCTCTATCCGGTAGCTTAGCTGGTCAGTGTGATGGATTGAGTCTGACCTGTGACCGTAGCTGAATTCGGTGGCAACATTCCTGACCATATCCCGATAGGGCCTCAATATGTCCAAGGTGTTAGCCGGTCTCCGTTTGGCTTTCAAGAGTTTGCTTAGAGCCATAACATCCAGAGCAAAGCTATCGTGGCCCTCGTGCAGGTGAGTTTCAGCGAGGGCCTCCATATCGCTGATGCTGGCATCCAGCTTGTCAACAGCCCTATTGAACTCAGCCTCTGCGTGGCAGAGAATTGTGTTTGCTTCTCTCCATTTGCTGGTATAGCAAAGTGAGTCGCAAACTTGTTTTCCGTTCACCTGGACCATACCCTTGCACATGCTGACCGAGCAGTTATCATGTGGCCAAATTAGCAGGTTCTTCCACGTGGAACCCAGGGAGAAAACATAGACCATAAGCTCTGATGAAGTACGGATCTTCCACTTGCCTGCTGGTAGGATCACTCTGTAGTCACTACGCTGTCTGTCCTTCTCCACTAACTGTGTAACCGCCCCACGCGTGTTAGTCTTGGGTTCTAGCTTACCCTCCCTGTCCGGGACTAGAATAGGGTGGCCTTGGAGGCTGTCTTGGGAGCGGTAAAGTGCCCTGGACGATGAGGAAGCATCTGTTATGGCTAAGAGCAGCACTGCAGTATGGCTGCAGAGGTGGAACAATAGTGCTGCTGCAGAACCCAGTTGATAGGTCATTTGAATTTGTTATGTCCCGGGGACCTGTAACACTCCCTATGAATACGGTGGAACAGGAAACCTGTCACCGAGTTTATTAATAGGGTCAGGATTAAGCTTGTGATGCTGATGGCATATACCCTGGCTGCTAGGGTCTCCATGGCAGGAGATGTGATCTTGCTGGAGCTGTTGGAGCCTATCAGGTCCTTCTCAAGCCTCAATATGCTAGATGCAGCCCAGCTCAGGCATTTCTCAACACGGACAAGAGCTCTGTTCGAGAGCCGCAGTGGGGGTTGAGGCTCTCCACCACAGTGTAGATTGTCCAGGGACCGGAGAACACTTTTTGTAGCTCTTTGCACTTCTGAGATCATCATCTTATACTGAGCGACAGCAGCATCTTTACCATTGTCTGTGAAGATGGGGTGATGCGTGAAGGGCATCCTGGGCTCCACAGAGCCCAGGGTAAAGGGCGTTAAGTTGCATGGTACCCTAAAGCGGCGTGCACCATGGTACACATCGAAGGTGACTGTGGTGTTGCTATTCAAGGTTTCCATGGTGACCGGGATTCCAAGCCCTCCCTGGGGCCATGAATTAGCATAATCAGCTAAAGCCAGGCAGAATGCAGAACCCTTAAGGCAAGCGGCTGCATGTGATAATAGCATACGGCGCTCTATCTCCGATGCAAAATGCCCAAGTTCGGTGTTCCAATCATTGTGTGAGGACACCAATGGGACGCCTTGGGGACCATCAAGGTCACATAGCTGGGGCCCGCTGAGCTCTGATAGCCAGCCTACCGGAGTATCCGGCTGTGCAGGGTATGTGAAAGTGAGCCTAGTGGTGTGCTTGGCTCGGCTCACATAACTGTAGCAGCCACTGCTGGCCTCCACCTCACCGGGCCACAGCTTGTCATCTTGCGCTCCTAGCGTGGTGTCTAGGGCAGGGACACGGAGGTTTCGCTGACCACGCTTCCTGTCGGGGAAAAAGACAGAGATTGTCTCGCCCTCAAGGCTGACAAAAGCCAGGGGCCTATCGAAGTGCCTGGCACATGCGCTGGGAACTGATCCTAGATCGTGGAGCGGTACAGCGCACACACCATAGGGGATTTCATGAATAGCATCTATGGGATCAGATACTGTAGCGCCCACCCCTTTCTGCTCAGCGCCCAGGTTCATATCAGAAGCTAAACCCAGACGGATTTCGGGTACGCATTTGGCAACGGGGACAAAGCCCTTGGTCCTGGGGCCAGCATCTGCCAGCTGGAAAAAAATGCCAGCATGGAGCTTGTACACACCATATACTCTGGTGAGCGGGTAAAACGCATAGCCCTCGCCCGAGGTCTCGGTGTAAACATAATGGAGCTTGCGGTGGTAAGCCTGGTTAAGAATGCTGTCTGAGACCAGCTTGAAAGTCGACCTGCCACCCATGTCTGACATTCCATATGTGTGGTCCAGGTAGCCCAGGGAGTAGCGTCTAACGCCCCACTTGGACATATCCTGTGCCATGTTGTCCAGCTCAGCAAGGGTGTACACAAGGTCATTGGGACCTTTATGTGTGTGCCTGTTAAAAACCTTAATTGAGGAGCATTTCTCCTTGCGGTAACGGCTTGTGGGCATAGTCAACACAATTCCGGCTCGGTTGTTGCTACGCCGGCACATCTCCTCAAAGAGAATCACACCAGACCGCTCTGGGTATCTTTCTACAGACGGTACATTTAGAGAGAGACTGGCCTTGGGACCCAATGTCCAGCGACCCGGCTTAATATTGCTGCATTTGTTCTGTTGGGAGAGCTCCGGTGAAAAATCACCCGTGCTCTCAGTGTTGAGAAATAACCCGTGTTTTGCCACCACCTCACCGAGCCCTTTCAGCAAGATTTCAGCCTGAGAGGCCTTGCTCTGAGTGACTTTACGGCCACCATGCGGCATGTGGTTGCTGACGCTCAGGGCCTCTGCCAGATCACAAGCCCTTAGGGCTGGTATGATCTCAAGCTCTGAGCCATACATTAACTGCAGAAACTCAAAGTCCCGAACTGAGACCTCTTTGACAGCCATCTCAACCACGGCTACGAGAAAACGAGAGTTAGCACCATCACCCATGCGGCTTAGCTCTAGCATCCAGTTGAAGACCGAGGCCATCTTCTCCCGCGTGGGCTTTGAGTCGAAGTGGAATTTGATGCCAAGACGGTTTGGCCACTTCTGTCTCCTAGCGGTGGCTATGGTTCTCCTTGCATTCTCAGAGATATAAAGGTTGGGTGGGTAGATGTCTGATTCCCCCGATTTGTTACGGTGAGACATACCTGAAATGGGCGCAATTTTCTTTGTGAGAACTCGCAACTCAATGAGGGTTGTGTCACAATGTTGCATGTCCAATGGTGCTGCAGGGCTCGAATGCTTAGGGCCATGGGGCAAGTCAAAGGCGAACTCAGTAACCAGACAGAAGCGCTCTGTGCTCGGTGAGCTAGAGCCAAACAGGCTCCTGCCAGTCCGTGGGGAAGCAGGATCAGGGGGATTGCGAGAAACTGTCAGGGTCCAACCGGACTGGGGGGTCAAGGCATTGGCCCCGACCAGGCAAGCCGGTGAGCATGGACCCAGTGGGTTTATGTAGTCCCTGACCGCCTGGTTGCATTCGCACCCTTGGCTAATCACCGGCTCCCAGTGGCAGTTGACAGGAATGTCTTTTTTTAAGATCACCTCGTCGCCAACACCGAGTTTTGATTTTAGTTTCAGGGTCAGCTCGAAGCTGCGCTGTCTTAAACAGTTGAAGTCACTGATAATCAGTGGGAGGTAGACAGAATCCTCTGCATAACCCCTCCTCAGCTTGAATGCATCCTCTCCTCCGCCCAGGGAATACATCGATATGATAGGGAGCTGGAGGACACCACGGTTTACATGGATCAAGGTTACCTCAGTACCATCTGCGCCTTTCGCAGTCCATGTCAGGTTCAGGTTCTTGACCTGATATTGGTTCAGCATTCCAACCGGTGTGGTGAGGTAGGCATGTATTATGAATTCCTCTGCATCTCGGGTAGACCACGGACTCTGCAAGTTTACGTTGATAACGGATTGTTTGAGAAAGAGCTCGATCACATCATGGTACAATTCGTTGGCATATACCTCAAACCCTGAATTGAGCAGTTCGATGTAAAGCTTTTCAGTGTCTTGAAAGTTCCCATGCAGCTCGTAGTTGCGCCAACAAAGCTCTGATGTTGCGCTCTGCTTAGCACAGAGTTCCTTCACAACTGTCTCTGGAAGGACCCGTATCCACAGACGGGTCAAGTGGTTCATGGGGTCGACTTCATGACTGTCCAAAGATGGTGTGGCTGGTATCGAGTTATTGGAGAGAAATTCCCCTCGCTTGCTGCACACTGTGTCATGCCATGTGCTGCCCTTGAGTATCATGACCTGGTCACCTGAGCACCTCTTGTGACGTAAGCAGATTTCCGAGTTGGTTATACAGCTAACATGGTATCCTTCTGGGCACACGTCAGCGCAAGTGTGGGTGTCTAGCCAGCTGGGTTGGCCCAGAGGGCAGCGGTACCTACATTTGGCCTCTGTTCCTGAGCACGCATACAGGTGTTCATTCTTGCTGCACACGGTTTTGGCCAGTTTGATCACGCTTTGTACTCCAGGTATGGATGTGCATTTGTAAAGGTCACTGACATACCAGGGCATAGTCTTTGGGTTGGTCCCCAGCCAGGCTACAGACAGAAGTTGGTGTGCTAGCATAACAAGGGTCATGTTGTTTGGGTCCATATCTAGGTGCTAACAATCACTAAGTGGTGAAACACCATTAACTTGGAGTGTATCTTCCAACACAACGGAAGATATCAAGGCACCACCTTCAACAAGCTCCAATAAATATTTATATTTAACACTCTTGATGGAAATCGATGGAAAAACATTTCAGGAGTGTCGCTAGCTCAAGTTTTTCTCGAACTTCATGACAGTTAACTTGCTGTAGAATGTAGTCATGGGAACCACACTTGCAATTTCCAATTGCATCTTTCTGGTTATTATTTTATTATTATGTCTTTTAACTTTGTTTTTATTAAAGATTGCACAGCAATCAAATAATCAATCAATCAATAAACAATCAAATCACATGCAAAAATAAAAACAAAAATACAAACACACAAATGTTGTCATAGTCTTTATTTCTTCCCATGAGTTACATTATTTCTTGGCACAAAGCATTTATACTTTACACCGTGTGGCATCACAAGGGCCCGCAGTAGGGCTGTCGTGTGCACCTTGTTGTGAAATGGACACTTGTGTTTGGACTTGAGTTTTGCCCGCACAATGGTCAGGCCGGAGCTCGATGTAGTCACTGTGGTGGGTACCTCCCACAGCTTTTCAAGAGCAGCCTGGGCCTCCCGGACCTGCTCTCTGTTGTGCAACCCCGAGGACAGCCTGAACAGGGTTTGCACACTCCCGAAGAGCACATTATCAAACCCTGGTCCCAAGGAGGTGACGTCTGGCAAGATCCGGTTGGACGAGAGACCTACAGAAGCGGCTTCAGGACTCTCGGAGTGAGTCTCGGGATACTTTGAGTTGAACGTGGCCACATATTTGAATGCTGCAGTGCCCTGAATTTCTCTCTTATGGCAGTTGGGAAGCCTCACGCACTTCCTGACGCTGTATGGTCCCGCATCGACGGCTGACTCTCTCTGGGACGTTTTGGGAGACAAAACGAGCAGTGACTTGGAACCAAACCCAATTTTCCTAACAGTGGCTTTGGTTTTGACTATATTGCACATGCCACACATAGAAAGCTTTGTGTCGTTGGAGATGGGATAGGACAGGAGCTCGTAGCAGAGGGCTCTGCAAACCAGTTTCTTAATGAGGTGGTGGTACGAGTTGATGTCACTGAAACTGCACAATTCCACTGGCAGATACCAGAGCATCCTGAAGCTGAGTTTCATTTTTTTCGATTCTCGCTTGTACACAGTAACCTTCCCCACATCTTCATAGTGTAAGGGACTATGCCTGGAAGAGCACATCGAGTTCAGTACGTCGGTTATTGCCGAGATCAGGCTGATGGCAATTAGCCTGCCTAGCTTGAACATGCTTTGTTCACTCCCTTTAACCGAGAGATGTTTGTGGTGAACAGAGCAGCACTTAAGATCGAGGTCTAGGTTCAGTCTGCTCACTGGCCTTCCAGGCAAGAAAACCTCATTGTAACAGAGCTCCTTGTCTGGCATAACTTGACTGAGGTTGGCACGAGAAGTCACCACGTATGTTGGTTTTTTCCCCTGCATGAGACAGGAGTCATCCATCAGTAGCACTGGGTTGACAGAGCCCCAGGAACTGCGGTGAGGAAGTCCCCTTCGGCCTGTTACATCGGCTCGCGTGCAGTAAGAGACAAGGTAGTCAAAGTCAACGTCTCCCACCAACTTCAACTTGTATTCCGCACCCATCTGAGTGTCCGTGAGAACCGAGGCCAAACTGTTAAAGTCAGAGATCTTCTGCATCGTAGGATCCAGCACAAGGCCAGACTCGTCCGATTCGGAGAGGGAGTAGGAGTACTCTTCTTGGTGGGTTGAGGTCCCATTGGCTGAATCAGCTGTGCCAAGGTCCGACAGGGAAACATCATCCTCAGCCTCTTCCTGAGCCTCAGATGTCTTGCAGGTAACCCTCTGGACAATCTGGGCTGTTCGGGGTGAGTACTTCCACTCACAGTAGCGCCTGTGGTCCTCCCCTTCCAACTGCACATTGTGGAGTATACAGTGTTGCTTGCTACTGTGGTGTAGAAGCCCATCAGACCCAATCATCTCCTGCTCCCCGGGGAGATCACCTGCAGACGAGTCCTGGTAGTACATTGTCAGGGCACGGCTGAACAACGGCCAGTGGTGCTTGATGTCATAATGCATGTTCATCATCTCCGCCACTGAAGAGCAGAATAACTCATGAGTCCGCACTCCCAGTGACAGCTCAGGGTCCTCTGAGTCCACAAACCCCAATCGGAGGTATCTAGCCGGGGCTATGCCCTGGTTCGAAACCAGCTCTGTCATCTCCGTGGTCAATGCTGCTTGTGGGATAACATCGAGCACAATGTCCTTCCCCAGTGAGCAACACACACTCTGTTGGCACCTGATTGAGAACATTCTCATAGCGAGAACTCTGACTGGGGTCAGAGAGCTCATATTGGAGGCAAGGGCCATGCCCCTGAGGACTTGATCCTTCATCACATTCAGCAGATCATCATGTGTGTTCCACATATCCCATGAGACACCATCACACGCTCTGGTCAGGTGAACAATGGGCTTGTCATCCTCTTGGTTCCTGGACCTCTTCATTGACGACCTGAAATATTGCTCACAATATGCTCACAATGGGTGTTATATGCTGCTCTGGGTATTGTGAAGGACCAGGCCCGTACTGGTGGCCATATGTGGATTCAGGAGAGGGCGTGAAAAGAGACCCCCCCCCCCCACTCACACACACAAGCGCATACACACAAGCGCACACACACTAGGCCATTAGGCGGTGCGAGAAGCAAAGAAAGCATAGCCATGCATAAAAGACAGGGGACATGCAAAGCTGAGAATAGGCATGCAAAGTAAAATTGGAGATCAACACTCACGTCGTTTCCAGAGGACAGAAAGTGAGCGTGGGCAGGCTCCCTGTACTCCCCATTGAAGTTGTAGATCCTGTTGTCAGGGCTACCGCACATCTCAACAATCCTCTCTGCCCGAGTGAAGGAAGGCAGCATCTGTAACTCATTCATCATGGTCTCCACACCCATCTTCAGTGTGGTGCACATTGCTCTGTTCTGTGCCTGGACCATTACGTTTATCTCCAGGTGGAGCAAGACTGCTGCGAGTATGAGCTTCATCACCAGACTCTTGCCACACTGACGCGGGGCTAGGCACAGTGTGTATGGGTTTGCGTAGCGGGCAAACAGAGTGTCAATGACGCGGGCATGTGAGACACTTGGCCGGTTATAATCATACCGATCTGAACCCAAAGGTGTCAACTGCATCTTGGCGAGAAGTGCATGCTTGTACTTGAATAGTGAGTCACCAAACTGGTTGTTGGTGATGCCCAGCACGACGCCACGGAACAACTCAAGCTGAAATGGCTCCATACGCCAGCGCTTGACTGTGAAGTACTCAAACACCCTGTCTACCATGCGTCCAAAGCGAACCATCACAGAACTGTACTTATTGTCCCGGTTTGCCCCGCACAGCGTGAGCTCTTCGATGTGTTTCTTAGTCTCCTCTTTTCCATACTGACGTACCATATGAGCCAAGGCTGTGCTGTCAGCTCTGATCTGGTTGTACTCAAGTAGCTGCTTCCTGAGGCGCTGCTTCTCACGCTCATCGTCAAGCGACTTGTTCAGCCTAATCCTTATGCAGTCTACAGCCAGGCAGGGTGCCACCATTTGGTCACCACCTAGTATGTCAGGCACCGAGGCAGTGAGCAGCCAGCTCATATCAGAAGGGTCCGAGCTCAAGGCTTCTGGATTGGGTCCACCACTGTGTGGTGATGATGATGACGATGACGATGATGATGCTTGTGGCGTTGACATGGCCAGAGTCCTGTGCTCCCCAGGAGATATACTCAGAAGCGATCTTGTGATGCAAGCCTCGTCTGCAGACTTTCAAAGGGAAGTGCACATCAAGCGTGTGGCACTACCTGTCAAGATTTACTTCAGGTACTGCTGGGCCTTCACAGGTCCCCTGTGTCTTCACGCAACATCTCCAATGCTAGGTAGGCGGTTGATGGGCGACACAGACATAGGCACATGTGAACTCCACAGCCACCTGGCCACCCACCCCATTAAAAGCTTCTGGCAGAGGAAGGACGGCTGCCTTGTAAGGGTGTCCTCATTTGCTCAGGACGTGGCTTTCAGGAGGCTGCGAAATGCAGCGGTGGTTGATCAAGTTGTCCAAGGTACCCCAGAAAGTTACAAGAACATGTGTTTGGACCGGTGTAAAGCAGACGCCCACCTGGCGAGACTGTGTGCGCAGGCTATACAGCAAGCAGGGGACAGGGGTGAGCCCTTCCACAATGTGTATGCCAACCACCCTCTACGGGCTCCTCCAGAGATGCGGATTTCACAGCCGTATGCTGCAAGCCCTGTGTTAATCCCAGAGAGGCTCATAGACTGTGTGATCATACACAATGGAGAAGCACTGCTGACAGAGCTGAGGCCCCTCTACCAGAGCTACTTCCATTACATTCAAACTGAAAGTGATGAATACCTTAACACGAAGGTCAGGCTCCTGGACGCAGAGAGGCTGGTCAACAGTGATTCCCTTGAGCTCAGGTATGCTCTCTTGCTGCGTCACAGATTGCGCACCAGGGTGCTCACAACAATGGCAATATTAGCGGGGTCCTGAGTCCAAGAACATTTTTACTCTACTATCTCAGATGTCTCTGTGGATTAAGAGCCATGTAACTCAACCAAGGAAACGGGTGGGGACCGCCCTATCTATGATGCCAATAGAGAAAAGGCCTCAGTCCTGAGAAGACCAGCTTATTCTACCGATGTCCCAGGCAGTACGAACAAGTACACATGCAATTTGATTTTACAATAAAGCTACCTGTTGTGTTTTTATGTGTCCTGTGTGACTTTGTGTTTGGACATGGTGGACAATCTTAAGCAATTTATGTTGGTGCGTGTGTCTGTAAAAAATATATCTAAATGTCATAGGGAAACGCTTTGATCTTGCAGGTCAACCAATGACACAGATGGGGGGTGGGGGTGGATTTCTGTGAAAAACCTTAAATATTGGCTGTAATGAGCAGACGTTCACACTTGTCAGAGCGTTTATGCCCGTTTAGAAGCAGCCTTAGGAAAAATACTGCATACTTACAGTTGCTTCGCTTCGCTTCCATATTCTACATATTCGGAAGATTTAAAAGATGCCTTTACATCGAATGTGCCCCGTTTGCCAGTCCGAAGTGCGCAATCTGCCTGACCACTTGATGTCCAAACATCATATGATTGATGAGGAGGAGCGTAAACTCAGACTTTCCCTTGACCATGGGAGGTGAGTAAAAAGGGATAGACAGTTTATTTTTAATTAACTGGCAAACGGGGTTATTTTCACTGTTGGGGAAGTTACTTTGAAAAACTTGGTGTAATTTCATTATTGTGATATATATATATATATATATATATTTTTTTTTTTTTAGGTACTCTGGGTCACTCCCCTGTCACCAAGGAAAGTGCACTGGCCAGTACAAGAGAAGGCTGGACTCACACCTAGAAAAAAAACACATTGATATGACGGTGAAGATTTTTTATTTTTCTAAAACCTTTCTCCAGTTACGCAATTAGTGATTTTATTTACAGATGCACCTTTTGATACCCTATGTCCTGTGTTTATAGGAGGACCAGAGGAAAGAATTAGTGGCTAATGAGAAAATGAAGGAAATCCGCCTGCGTCTTAAACAGTTGGAAGACAGGAAAAGAGAAGAAAACTCCTTAAGGAATGATTTGGAGAAAGTCAAGAAAATGGTGTCAGATTTGCAGGGTCAACTGACTGGAGCCATGAACAGTGGAAGCAGGAGCATAGACAACACAGCAAATGGGGATGAAAGACAGATTGCCTATGAACCACACACCGAAAACCCTCGGGGAACGTCTGGGAGAGACCAAATGCGTTGCGAACCAGGGGATCTGCCATCCAGTTCTCAATCCCAGCACAAGAAACAAGGACGCATGACAATCGGTATGTTTGATCAACATAAGATGTTATGACTGTTTTGCCTTTATATTGACACTGATTCTCTTCATTCAATGGTTGTAGAAACACTCACTCAGCACTGGCTGAACAGTCAGCTGCATTCCAATGCATCAAAGAAGAAAATTGAGAACTGCAAACAGGGAGTCAAGCATGTAATGGAGTTCATTAAACGGATGTGGGGAAGTGACGAATCCAAACCAACCGTGGCCCTTACATATATAGATGACCCTGAGAAAATTAAAGGGTGACGTTGTCTGCATATTAATTTGCATATTATTTTTTAGTTTACTTTAATAGCAAAACGTAAATGATTTTCAATTCCTGCTGTGTCATTTATCTTTACTTAAACTATTGTTTATATATTTGTTTAGGTGGCTCAAATTTCTAAGATCAGACTCAGAGTATGCAATTCCTACCATCAAGCTCAGAGTCTACCATGTGAGGGCGTTCCTGCTGTACGTGCGTGATCAGGCATTCAATGGGGTAAGATTAGCAGTGTTATAGGGCTGGTAGCTTTTATTCTTCCTGTTGTGTAGTAATGTACTGTGTTATGAATTCCAACGACGATTAAACACCCATACACGATTTAATAGTTTTTTTTTAAGCCCCTATTGTTGCTTTGGTGATGAATTTATCTTTTGGGGTAATGCAATTTAATGTACACTTTATTTTGCCACTCAGGTTAGATTGAGTTCCAGCCGCTTGAGGTTCCTTTTGGAAGTTCTCAAGAAAGAACAAGATGCACTGGAATCAGAACTCCTTGGTCATCGTCAGAGAAAAACATTGGAAAAGGCCTGTAAGTAAAATATTATCTCATTATGTCATTATTGTTATTATTTTATTGATATTGTTATTACTAATACCATTGATATTACTATTGCTTTACAGCTTTGGTCCTGAGCAGGGGCCAGTTGGACAATTTCCGCAGTGAGGCAAAGTGTAAAATCCCCGATTCTCTGGGTAGGTTCAAAAGGCGACAAACATCTTGGCTGATTTCAGCTACAGGGTATCATCTCTGAGGAGAATAATCTCAATTTTTCTCAAAACCTTTATTTCAGTAAAACTGATGAAATGCCCAAGGAACGCAGAAGCACTCAAAAACTTCGTTGGGTGGCTTGCAGGTTATGTTTTCTCCATAAGTGGCCATCGGACAGGGGTGCTCACCAACATGACCCACGAGGAAGCATTGAACCCACAACAAGAGGGAGATGTAGTGGTCATCAATGTATGTAACAGCTTATGTGTTGCAAACATTGCTTTTATTCTTATATTAATTCATAATTTGTTCACAAATCTGATCATTTATCTATTTTGTTTAAATTGATTATGTATGTATATTTTTGCTTATGTACATGTATATACACATTGTATTATTTGTTCATTTGTACAATTTGTATTTTGGCTCTAACAATATGATACATGTTCATCAACAACCGTAGGTGGCTGCTCACAAGACCTCTGGCACCTTTGGACAAGCAGGAATTGTTCTAACGAAACCAGAGTATGACTGGTTCCTGGGGTTTGACAAGGTCCGCAAAAAGATACCCGGCTACCATTGTCAGTTAACCCGCAGACAATACTTCTTCTTCAATTCAGCTGGTGGAGAGATGAAGAAACTGGGGGAGTCCGTGGCGATGGTGTTCGATTCCATGCAAATGCACAATGTGACAGTAACTGTCATCCGTTCCTCCTTAGCAACATTGGTAAGTTTCTAAGATTAAAATGTATTAATTACAACATGTGTCCTGCTGCCTCTGGTTTCCACTTCTGTGTATTAAATACTCGCTCTTTGATCAGGCCCATCGGGAGCTCAGCAAAGAGCAGCGGGATCTTGTGTGTTCCTCCATGTGCCATGGTGTAGAGACTTCTTCCAAATGGTACGTGGTCCCCCCATCAATCAAAGAGGCCTTCACCACCCGCACGTATCTTGAGTATGGTGCTCGAGGAACTGCCACCGAAGTCCCTGGCGCAAGTGGAGAGGCCTCTTCTAGAAAGGTTGTAGAAAAGAAACGCTCCGTGGTCTCTGGTGCTCGAGGAACTGCCACCGAAGTCCCTGGCGCAAGTGGAGAGGCTTCTTGTAGAAAGGTTGTAGAAAAGAAGCGCTCAGTGGTCTCCGGTGATGAGGACGAAGAAGCCAGGGATGCAGTGGAGGACTCCCATGCACTAGAGGTCATAGAGAAGAAAATCCTTGAGATGTTCTCTAGCGATGAGGAAGAAGCAATGTTGGATGCAGTGGAGGAATCCTATGAGCCAGGGAAGAAGAGCAGGAAGAAGAGACCTGGAAGAAGAGCTGTGAAGAACCGCTAAGGTCCGCTGGCGAGAGAGTGGGAGTTCCGAACCCAGAACCGCACCGGCTTTGCATGGACAATTCAGGTCCATGCACAGTTCTCCTCACACCTTCCAACTTCAGTGGACCAATGGAGACATTCCATGTCTTTTGTTGTGTTATACTTAATGTGCTTATGGTTAAAATAAAACATGGTTGTACTGGTTGAACAAAGGCTGTATAATTAAAACAAGTGTTACAATAAGTAGCCGAGACAAGGATTGCCTTTTCTATATCAAGTTAAGTTATGTGCTGTATGTTTCACTTTAATAAAATCACATACTTTACGTTGGATTTACTTTATTTTGCCCACATTCAATAACTTATGCTATCTAAGACTGTAATTTGTAGTAATAATGATGACTAGAAAAGAAAATGTCTTTATGTAAGCAGTAGCATTATTAGCTTCAGCATTCCTATTTTGACATTGCATGGTGCCATGTGCACTTGGTGAAAGCTTTAGTTTAGATATCTTACACGGTGTTAGGTATGGGCATAAGGTTTTAAATAAATAAACATTCAGTTGAGTTTGGAACATCAACTACAAATAATTGATGGAATACAGTTTTCAACAAATACAGTGTTCAGTACTTTTTGTTTCTGTTGGGTGCACTAAATGACATAAGGAGCACAAATGCTGATTGAGTTTAGATTTTTAATGATTGAATTGAAACATTAAAGTCGAAATGCATTAAAAAAACAAGATTGTGAGTTATCTAACATACACACTATATATGTACATGTCACATCTGCCACAATTCCTGAGCACCCTGTTTATCATAAGTTATGTTCCCCATTGAGGCCTCTGTGAGATTCTTGCAGTTGTCTTCTTCAGACCATGGCTGCCCTGTTTCGGTGCCAATCCAGCTATGTCCTCTGTTGTCCTCGAAAATCTCACTACACTGGCTCAGATTTTCAAAGGACTCGCGATCTGACTCGTAGCCTCCAACTATGTTCCCGTTCTCAGGCTTGTGTGCTTTGGTCTTGCGAACTTTTGCTCTGGGTTCCTTGGTAGCCATGTCCTCTCTGCGGTTGTGCAAGAGCTCTTCTTCGGGACCTCTGAACTTAAGCGAGTGGTACCTGTTCCTACCCTTGTGAGCTGTAGCTTTGTGAGGCCCCTCACTGGGCTGCTCATGTGCATTGTACTTTGCCTTCTTAGAGTTCCTGCTTTCTTTAGACTTTTTGCGGACCCTCTTCGAGACCTTGTTCAAGGTCTCTTTGTCCGCCTCCACGCTGAGCCACAGACGGTCCACTAAGTTACTCAGGATAAGGCCCTCCTCCTTCACATGCACTTTGCAACGATCTTGCTGTTGTCCCTTGGCCTGAAGCATTGTTTTTTCGGGGCCCTTGTTGAACCAACTTGAGCTGATTCCACATAGGCTGTCCTCCAGTGCGAGACTCAGTCTGTCTTTTTTGCTGTGCTTAATGCTCTCAAAATATTTGACCAAGTCCAATTGGTGGTCCCATGTCCATTGTCTGAATATGGAGGCGTTCTTCTCTGCAAGAATGGTGTTTTGCACATCAAGCAGTGTACAGACTGCATCTCTCTTGATCAGACTTCCATAGATCCAACATGGGTGCTTCAGCAGGTAGAACAAGTTTTTGATCCAGCTCAGCTTGCCATTGTTGTTTCTGTGAGCACGTGGTAGCAGGAAACTTTCGAGTTGTTGTTCTCCTCCCTTGATGAACTTGCCTTCAACACCTTGACCAGGGTCATTCCGCTGCAGTGGCAACCCCATGGTTTTTAGACACTTTTCGATGGCAGTCTGGTCCTCTCTGAGCATTTGCATAAACACCTTGGCATTTCCTGCGAATACCCTTGCCTTCTTGAAGTCAGGCTCGCACTTTTGTCCTTCTGGTGCCTCAACACCATTCTTGGCAACAAATGCGTCCTTTTGTTTTTTCTTTCCCCACTGTGAGCTTCTCATCATATTCTGCCACATACGTTGGGCCCTGGTTGCATTCCTTGGAGTCTGGAACTCACAGCTGAACAGCGTGGCCCACTGTTCAAACAGGGGTTCCTTTGTATCCTCCTTGAGGCCCATCATGGCTCTGCAATACTCTTCGGCCATCTGCTGTAGCTCCATCCAGATCTTGTCCATGCGTTCTTTCAGACCCTGAATGTTTATCTGTTTGGCCAACTGTACAAGAGTGTCATCTTTAGCCATGCTGGTGCACCATTTCAAGTATGACTCTGCCTTGATGGTATTGCTGCACAGGAGTTCAGCGACAGCGAAGGGATCCGGGATATTGTGGTCCAGTAGGTTGATACCAGTAGTCACCAACTCATTGCGCTGTGGATTTCTAATCTCACGGTCCAAGTGGTTGGGCATGGTGAGTCTAACCATGGAATCAGAGTTCACACGTTCACTGAACCGTCTGAGGACTTGTGTGTAGATCTCACTGTTCAATTCAGGTGGGCTCAAGAAGTCTTTCCTCAGGGCCAGATCTGATAGGAGATGCACGTTGCAAAGCGGAAGCTCCCCTTTACCCAGCATCACAGTGTGCTCCACTGCTTTCAGGAACCTGGACGTTGTTGACACAAACAAAGTTGTTTGTTTTCCAACCTGCTCTTGGCTGATGATCGGCAATATACAGTTCCGAGAGCTTGAGCCATGCTTTAATTGTAGGCCCGGTGTGGCTCGCTCTGCATAATCAGTTACGAACTTTGTGGTGATCAGCCCTGGCCGCAACTGACTCGCCTCATACCAAAGCTTATTGGTGTCGGTTGAGCCCCCAGTCCCTTCATTTAGGCAGAGCATAGGCTGCAAGCTTCCTTCACCCTGCCCGGGATCAGGCCCAACCAGTTTGTCAAGCTTGACTTGAGTAAAGCATGGCGTCAAAGCCTCGTAGTGGGTTGGCACCTCAAGACACAGGTCCCAGAACTCAAACAAGTGGCCTACAATGAGCTTGAGGGCTTTGAGAGTCTCCATGTCCTGCAGTGCCAGTACCTCCTGGACAAAGTAGGATGGCCTGTTGCCAAACGAGCCCAAGCGCACTAGGTACGTGGCAACTGTGGAGATTGAACAGTCAAGATACCACATGTTATCCCAGTCCTTCCAATAGGTTACCACGGGTATGATAGGCTTGATGCCCTCACTTAGGTGTTTTGCTGGCAGATAGAAGAGGACATAGTTGTGCTCCGCCAGCAGCTCATGCTTTATGCCGGCCCGATCGACCTGTGCAGGATCGGAGAAGCACCGGAGTCCATGACAGTGCTGAATCTCGAACAGGTCCATCAGGGTTTTTATCAGCTCCAGTGATTTCCACTTAAGCTCTTTAGCCCTTTCAAAGGTCTTCATTTTGATCAACTTCATCAAGTTTATCTCCTTCATTTGTATGCTATTCCACCGTTGGTCACACAAGATTTCATTCATCATTGATGTCATGATTTCCGAGAGTTGTTTATATGTTGGTTGTTCCACATCCCCAGAACCCTGTTGCTCACTCCCATCTTCCTGCTCACTCCCATCGGGAAGCTCATTGTACCAAGGTGGGATCTTAGACAAAACCACCTTGAGCCCTCTGCTCCCATGTCCTGAACCCTCCCTGGTAGCCTCAGATCCTCTGAGCGTGGTCTCTGCTGCACAATGCAGCATGATGATTTGGAATTGAACTTTAAGGCTTATTATGTTACAATTTTCAATGGGGAATCCTGCTCTGCTGCTGCCTCTGCTGCTTGTGAGTACTTGTGCTAATACTTTACCCCACAGCCTGGTTTTATATGACCTGGACAAATGCTGGGTCATCTGAAGATTACCCAAGTTACTAGGGGAGTGGCTGCCTCTGTCAGCAGTCTGTGAATGACCAAGAGGTCAAGTTCCTGAACAGCCTTTTAACGCTTTTCTCGATGCCTTTGTTGGCTACTCGCACAAATATCACCTTAACCTCATAGTAGTAGTAGCAAAGTTTGGGTTCAGGGCTCTCCCTAAACAGCTTCTGGTACATGATCAAGGGCGTCCACTTGAGCGTGGTCACCATATTCAGTGTTGTTCCATGCCCGTAGTAGGATCTGTGAATGACCATCTCGGCTGTGTCCATGCTTATGTTATTGACCTGTGGCACAGCGGCCAGGGCTCCTTCTGAGAGAGTAGTGGGGCTGCGGATGCAGTCGGTAACCGTGGTCACCACCTTTTCCTCAAAGCCGAATACCTTTGTCCTCAAGGTCAACACAATGTTTCTGGCAATTTCGTCAAAGAGCATTGGGTTTGCATCAGCATCCTGGATCCCAAAGACCTCAATGGGCAGGAAGGTTTCTGTAAACACTTCGAGCTGCCTCCTGAAGTCTGCTGGCTCGCCTTTCTTGGTGAGCCATCCTGCTCCATAGCAGTGGTCTCTAAATGTTAGTTTACTCGCCCTACAGTCCACAAAACTGGGCGTTATACGTTCTATGGTCCTCCAGTTATAGTTACACACGGTCAGTGCCCACTCGAAGAACTCCGGAGCAGAGATACGGTTTCTCCTGGGACTGCACAGTGCTGAGATCTCGGGCACCAGTATAGATGCTGCATTTGCAACATTGTCCACCAGCCACTCACTGTCGTCGCCCAAGACTTCCTCTGTGCTCCTGAAGTATCTGGCAAGGTATTTTACCAGGTCAATCGTCACCGACCCTCTACTCATCAGGATGTCACAGGGTAGCAGCTTCTGGGTCGGAAGAAGGCTCACTTCTGATGCAGCCTGGAGTGTCAACAGCAGCTGAGTCATGAGTTCTGACCTCCCTGTTGGCTGTTCAGAGACCGTTTTGTAATGTGTCATCTCCACTATATGTGGTACCAGTTGTGCATATTGGAACACCAGTATATCTTTAGCACTGCTGCAAGATACCGTTCCTCCATGTGGACCATTGAAGAGATCCGGTCTTGTGGTGACAACAGTCTGTGACAGCTTAATCACTTTCTGCTTGAACAACATCATGTCGGCATGGTCTTGAGCGACCAGAGTCACAACGGCAACAGGAACCTCGTCCTTCTTTATTCTCCCTGTGATAGTAACACCCTCTGTGGTTCTCTGATCCTCATCATGGGCGGCCTCTACGTGATTGTAAGCGACTACAGGGTAGTCAGCCCCTGTCACTACTGTAGGAGCGGAAGCCGCTGAAGGGGCCTGTTCTTGTGATGTCTTTTTGTCCTGGCTGATGTGGTCCAGTTTCTCTCCCTGCTGCCCACTGGGCCCCGAAGAGGTATCAATGACACCAGAGCCCCAAGTGATGGATGTGGACAGCCTAGGTCCTTCATCCAGAACTCTGTTTGTGGAGTTGTCAGTAGGCCTCCGCTTTTTGCCTTGGAATCGCTTGCGTAGAAGGGCACCCCTGGCGCAGAGCTCCTTGACCTTGCTTTTGTACCATTCTTCTGGCTGTATGTGATCAGGCACCAGCCTCAGTGTATCGAGGCCATAGTGGGTCTTGCTCATTGCGTCGTACTTTGCCCCAAACTCAAATTCATTCTGCTGGTGTTTTGCAATGTAGCGCTGTGCAGAGCCATTGACGGGTACAGGCTGGAGTGCTGTGACATTACTAAGGTCGGTGGTCAGCACCACATCTGTGGTCCTGTAGGAACCGATTGCGATTGACATGGGCATCTCATATTGTGGTGGTGGACAGTTTGGGGGTGTGATATCCATTTTGGCACAGGTGTACCTTGGCGTGGAGAGCAGCTCTGCTGGTGTGCTCCGCTCCTGGGGGTACAGGGTGATGCACATAAGACCTATGTTTACAAACTCCTGGAAGTAATTGGGGTTGACACTGAGATTATGGAGCCTGTTGTAGAAGGACTCCCCCACCTCTTTCAATGATGGTCTGTTGCGACCATACCTCCGGAAGAGTTCGGAGGCACCAATGAGCTTCATGTGGGGCATCTCAAGTGTGGATGGGTCATCTGGCCTATAGCAGCCCAGCGTGGATGTCATTGATTCTGCATACGTTTTCTTGCAGAAGCTCCTGTTAGTGCGGGTGGCTTGGTACCGGAAGAATGATTGGGAAAACCTGCACTCCCACATTACACAGTACCAGCTGAAAATATCGCTGCCGAAGCTATGGTCTGCACACCACAGCACTTCAGGGGGCATGTTGACCAGGTTGCCCTTGTGCTGGTCTGGCGTAATGAATGTTCCAGCAGTGCCAAAATCACTGAGTTTAAAGACCAGGGGGAAGGGACTCCGTGTCTCACATGCTGACACCAGGATGTTCCTGCTGGTAATGTCCCTGTGCTGGACAGACCTATTGCGGAGATAGTTCAGACCGCTGAGCGTGTCGTACTCCACTGTGAGCAATACCTTGCTCACCCTATTTGAGTTGCCCAGTGCCTTGGTGAACTCTTGCAGGGTGCACGCAGCCCGCTCCATGACAATCACGGCCCTGCCGCCGAGAGCGTACTCGGCACCATCGCACCAGTATCCACCAAGCGTGGTTACCACATTGGGATGCCTCATGGAAGATGCTAACATCAGTTCCTCCATCTGGCAGGCCACCTGTGCGTAAGCCAAGAACTTATTTCTGACCATCGGCACAGACCAGTCGCACAACTCAGGAGACAGGGCTATCTTGGCCACGACATTGGGCCCAAGGGCCACAGTAACCCCAAATCCTCCATGGCCTAGCAGCTTATCACTGTCAGCCATGAACATGAGCAGGTCAAGGCTATCCTGCTCATCATGACCTTGACTAGACCCGACATCTACCAGCAGGGTCCAAGGTTCTGGGGAGAGATCGGAATCTACTCCATTTGCACGCTTATCTACATAGCTCCTACCAAATCTGTCCATAATGGGTCCGGGCTTCACCCCACCTTTCACTGTATTGTAGCTAGATGGTTTGAAACCCTCAATCAGGGGACTGTCCTCGTAGCAGACCTGTGCCAACGTGTACTCTCGCCCGGGGGCAGAGAAGTTTCTGTACAGCCATTCAATAGATTTATCAGCAAGCATGCAACAACTTCTTGCCAAGGGGTTGCTAGGGGAATGGTCTCGCTTTTTGTTATGGCCCATCACATAGAACAAGACCAGAGTTTTGGGCTCAAAGTCGACCTCACTGGCATGCACCGTCGCCACAACCCACTTGGTCCTGGCTTTCAAATGTTTCTTCTTGTCCTTGCCGAAGATCGTCACTGAGTTCGATAAGTAATTTTTCTGGAAGAGGCATTGGAGCCGCTCGAGCATGTTCACGGAAGGATCTGATGCCTCTGCCAGACCCACAGGTTCTTTGACTTGCATGCACGAGAGTAGCCCTGAAATGTTCTCAGCGTCCACCGTCTGCACGTGGTACAACGAATGAATCCGCATCAGATTGTTCAACTCTTCAGTAAACTTGGACATTTTGTAGGTGGGTATTTACTGTCCATTGGCAAACTAGAAAGCCTGGGTCTCAGTTGAAGAGGTAAATAATGGCAAGTCTGAAACGGGACGAGCTGGTGTTGTCACATGATGCATCTCTGGAATTATTTGAGATCATCATTGTGGCTGGGGCTCCTGCAATGGGCCTGCTGCACTTTTGCAGGTATGGAAATGAGCAATCAACTGTGGATCACCTGAGGGCAATGTGGCAGAGGGTTGACTCCTGCTATGTGCACCTGGCAGATCTAGAAAGGCTTCATGAAATGGATCTCAAGGCTGCGAAAGAAGAGAACTCAATCATTCCCCGAGCCATTATCTTGGATCAAGGCAAGCTGAGACGATACTACATTTACCTGCTGTTTCGCTACTGCATGACAGTGGTGCTGACCTCACGGAAGAGCACGCATGCAAGGCTATGCTGCAATTCCAATAGGTACCACACTCTGAAAGATATACCACCCAATTGGTTCTCAAACAATTCTTTGGGTTCTTACCCCTCGGCTCCACCCCACACGGAACAGCAGCAGGCATTGTCGCATCACAACCAGTTGTACACTGGGATAGACAAAGAAGAACTTCCTACTCAGACCCACATATATCAACATCACCACCAACAGCAGCACCAGCAGCAGCAGAGCCAGAGCCGTGACTTGGAAGCAATGTGGAATCATAAACAGCGTGCCGCAGAACCATCTCGCTTGTGGAGGATGACGGAGGATGATGAATCTGATTGATGCGGGTATGGTCTGCAGCAGATCTTAAGAGGAACCACTCAGTGCTGTCATCCATGAGCCTTGTGTACAAGTTTGTGGTGCACCACTACCCAATTGCTCCTGTCTGTTTTTTTTGCCAGTTGAGGTGGTTCTAACTCTTGACTGCACATGATGTTAATTCATATGTCTATATTTGTGAGAAATAAAATAAAGACAAGTAATCGAAAGAGGTTGTCGTGAGGTTCATGTTATCTGTTTTCATTTGCTTGTGGGAGGTTGGGGGACCTAGTACTGACGCGATGTCATGGTCGTGGAGGAGTCTGAGTGGTGCTGTATCCCAGAGAAGGCGGAGGAGTCTGAGTGGTGCTGTGTCCCAGAGAAGGCAGGGGTGTAATAGCTTGAGCACCCCCCACCCTGGTACTGCTGATGGGACGGGCCTTGTGCATAGTGAGTTGCAGGGCCTGATAGCCCCCTCTCTTCCAGGTCGTTCTTCTTCCCAAGTATGCTTTTAATTATCATCACTGAGCCACAGAAGTGGGAAATTACAACCAAAATGTTCATGATGGCGATGGCGAACTCCATGCTGTGCCACCTGGTGAGAGAGTCCACAAGTGGCCTGTATAGGAGTTCCATGCAACCTGCCACCACAGACATGACAAGCTCCATATTACCTATTGCCAGGCAGAGCAATACGATCAGATTGCTCTTGCTGTCAGTCATGCTCCTACTGAGCCCTTGCTTGCTGGCCAACTTCCATTTGCTAGCACTGGCAAAGTAGCTGAATACGATGCATACGACCAGTGAGATGCAGCCAAGCAAAACCAAGCCCATGCCACTTCTAATGTAGACTTGTCCATATGCATCTCCCTCAACGCCATCATTTTCGTTATCCTTGGTGCATTGAGCAAGCTGAAACCTGTATGTGTTACCGTGTTCGTGATCGAGCAGGTACAGTATGTTGCTTGGCAGGACCAAGAAGCATACGACTAGAGTCCTGATGATTTCGAGAGTGACCGCCAAGTTGCCCTTAAACCTGCTCACACTCTGCAGCGCTGTAACTGTACTGTCCTTTAAAGCTGGTAGGGCGCTAAAGATTCCACTGACATCTTTCCTGTTGTACACACTCATGGTTGGTATGTTCATGACAAAGGATACACTAATAGTGTGGTACTGCAAACACTGCAGAAATATGGGTTCCCACACAGTTAATATAAGGATCCCCGCAGAGCCTGTGATTGAGTTCACCTGGAGGTATATTGACACTGACAATAATTCACCGGTTTTTTGTAGATCAATCAGTACTCAAGGTCAATTCAAGAAGAAGAAGAAGAGAAGTAAGGAACATTTTCTAAAGCGTTTCCATTCGGAAGACAGTGGGTTCCAGAGGCTGCAATTGTATTCAAGGTCTATTGGGGACAAGGAAGACCCTAATCCCAATGAGTGGTACAAAGTCTGCGAAATTGCTGAAGGCCTTAACAAGAAAAAGAAACAACGAAACAAGCATGAAAACATGATCAGCCTGAACATATTCTACTCTGTGATTAATGACCTAAGCACACACCCAGACAGCAGGTTGGAATGGTTGCCCAACCACATGAAAAGCACGTTCAACATCAAGGAAAAACTTGCACAAATGTTCCAAAACGAACTACTGGCCCGCTGGCAGGCCTCTGCGCTTACGTTAAACGGTGTAGAGCAAGTGTGGAACAAGCTTGGCCTTTCGATCGACATTGATAATGCAGTCAATCAGGACTGCAGGGACGTTTTCAATGGTAAGAAAACAGAGCTCCAGGTCTGTAACGTGGCCAGGCTTATCCTAACGCAGCTGGCCGCACTCAAGGTGAATCGGTATGAAGGGGGTGTGAAAGTGGCTAGCATTCCCAAGCCTGACATTCGGGAACGCAACCATCTGCAGAATGTGTCTCGCACATACCACAACAAGTGTTCGAAGGGCTGCAGGGGCATCCAGCAAGACTGGTGTTCCAGCACCGAGGTGGACATGGTCGGCTATGACACCGTAACAAATAAGACAGTGCTGTTTGAGCTCAAGACCAGGAACAGTGATGTGCTTGATGAGGAAACACTGGCCTGCTACAACTGCCAGCTGTGGCTCACGTGGATGATGTTCTCCCTCACCTACCCAAACATTGCGGAGGATACGCTCGGCTACCTGGTCATTGTCAGGCCTGGAGCCAACCACGTGACAGTACTAAACTGCTACCGACCCACCATCACCAGGGCCCTGCGTGAAAAGTACCCCTGGATCACCTGCTTCTGCCCCCAGGTTTTCCAGTGCCTAACTCCCAACTGTGTCAACAAGAGGGTTATGCTCAGAGGATGGAGGCCCAATAAAACTGACAGCAGAGACCTAAGCTACAGAAACCATTTGTTCAATATATATCGCCAGAGTCTTACCCTGCAAGAAGACACTGCTATAGCTGGAGAGAGTGATGACCCTGGCGATTGTAGGCTACGACTACCAGCTGTTGTTGACACTGTTGTTGACCTACCCATGCAACCCAGAGCACACCGATGCACAACACAGCTCCAGCCAAGTAAGCATACTCAGTTACTACCAGCACTTACCCAACATCTTCATGGACAACTTCATGACCCAAAAGGGAAAGATCAGGGCGCAAATGAAACAGAGGAGGACGAGGAGGAGGAGGATTTCAGAGCAAAACGTAGGAAAACGAAAGGGAAAGTTGGAGTTGTATTATCACTACGGGCCACTGGGGGCAATATTTCTTGCAAAACAAATATTAGTTAAATTAGTAGAAGAACAGAAAGTATAAAGGGTGACTATTCAGTCCTCAATAGATCTTTCCCTCAGAAGCTCCACAAAAAGGACAACATTAACGGACATTAGAGGACCACTGCCAGCTCAAATCCACCTGGATCCCAAGACAATACAAAGAGACACAATGAGTGATGCTTCTACAAAATGTGTGGTAGAACAAGTCATGAAGACAAGGATGGACTTGTCGCCATCATCAACATCTCCAGGACAAATTCCTGCTGAATCTGAACACGGTATGGACATGTTATGTACCCAAGGATCTCTCAACCAAAAGAAAAAAACACCCATGGGAAAGGAGATGGAGGATAAGGAGCCTGTTTCATATACTCCTCCATCATGTCCTCCACCATGTTTGCCGGGGAGGAGGAAGAGCATGAGGATCATGAGCAGGAGAGAAACCCGTGGCCAATTCATACCCCAGCCTGATTTTGCTTCTGCGGAATCCGATGATGGTATGGACCTCTTGTGTACTGAACAGTCTCTCAACCAAAATACAACAGATTCTGAAGATGAGGTGCTTGATATTCCCATGGCTGATACCGGTATTATGTAAAAGATTGCAGGATTGCATTGAAGAAATGGGAAGAGGAACACTCAAGGAAGAAAATCAAGGAATAAAATCACAACGATATTCCTTGAACATGTGGACAAACCCAGATAATTGAATAGAGTTTGAATTAAAATAATAACGCTGAACTAAATAAAACTAGTCAACAACAAAAATTGTGTCTATCTGGTGTTATATTGTTGTTATTGTAATTTCCATTATTTGAAATGTTTACAACAGTAGGGAGTTGAATCTCTCTAAATGTGTAAAGGGTTTTCATGGTGTTCTTACTTTGGGCATATGTATCAGCCCCGGGGATCCACTGACAGATCTTGACCAATAAATCACTGTACACCATGTTTTGTATTCAGGTTTCCTTTTTTTTATTCACATCATGTGCACAGTTATCCAAACTTTACAAACTTTACATGGGATTTCCATTTCACACATCTATGATGAGGTGGACAACCCCTCATTGCTCTCATAAGCCTTCAGATCAAACACAATCTTGCCATCATTCTGGACTTTGAACCCATACTTAGGCCCAGGCTCGGGACAATTTAACAACCAGTGCCTCAGGACAAACTTGGTTGTGAGGATGGCCACACTGCACTCAGGAGCGGGCCAAACGTTCTTCCGGATACCCGTGAGCTTGGCTAGTTGGGCACACATATCCAAGCAAAGTGCGGAAGGGGGAAACTTCTCACCAAGTAGAAATTCCCTGTGGCGGTCACACCAGGCTGTAAAAGCGTCAACGTGCCCAAGAGCTGCCGTGGTCAGGGCCTTTATGCCCAGTCCGCTTGGGGTCTTGTTGAAGTCTGTGCCACAAAGGGCCATGAATATCAGGCTGCGGCAGCGATCTTCGTAACTAATATTGCACCTGACACGCCAGTAGAAGTATTTTCCCGACTTCGACAGTTTGAGGAACCTGGCATAGCTCTCAGCAGGCACTACGCCTGCAGCATATTTTTTGGCAAGGCGCACGGCCTGCTTGGTCAGCACCTCGTTCTCTGTGAACAACCTGGAGCAGGCCTCGCCGGGGTTGTTGTGTCCTCCGAGTTCGGCTACGAGATTTCGGACTATATAGGGATCATTGGAGGTCAGCATGTAGTGGTAAAGTGAGCCCCGTATTCCACGTCTTAGCAGAAAGTTGAATACTTCGATAGTTGACTCACCAAGAGCTTGCTCCCAGATTAGGTGCCGTGCGCGAACGTCAGGAAGCAGGGTATCTAGGTTCTCGTCCATGACATCAATGAGGTCCTGGAGTGCAGGAGCCCTGCTGTCTACCACCCCTCTGTGGGGCTCGCATTTGAGCTGTGTTTTGATGCGTTTTGTCTGCCTGCCAGGTTGATGATGGCTTGTGTGTAGCAGGTGTGGGAACTTGGACTCATGCATATGGCGGTTCGGGAGATAACTCCTGTTGTCAAGCCTAACCAAGATTTCTGAATTACCATGAGCAGTAAGCAGCGCGAGCATGTCTGAATCGCTGGTACACAGCACCTTCAGGCCACGGCCTGGCAGCTTGCATGCCAGCTCCATCATCAGTGTGTCTGCCTCTACGGTAGAGCATTCCGCACACGCCCTCAGTAGGTCCTCTGAAGAGCTGTCGATGCTGTGTCCACTCACTACGTACACACCGTTGTACCCCTCTGGCCTGATTTTTGGTGAAGAGCAAGAGCCACTGACCTCAATCAGTGGAGCCTTACCCTGCTCTGATGACTCAGCATATGCAACAGCCCCCACAACGAGGAAGGCCTGGACTCCCCTGGTCCAGAGCATGGAAACTGCCAGTGACTCAATGGCCTCTAGATTTCTTTTGCAGAAGACAATGTGGGGTTCGGATAAGGCAGCCTTCCTGGCATCTGCAACATATGGCTTTTGTAGTCCCGGCCCATCCTTGACTAGGATCATGTTGGATGACCCAGCCTCTGCTGCATAGATGTCTGCCAGCCTGCGAGCCATTTTCTCAATAGATAACTCAAGTTCACCCTGTACCAAATCATCTGACTTGATCTTGTGGATCACTATGAGGTGGTCGATCAGCAGCCACTCAATTATAGCTGGCTCCTCCACCAGCTCCAGTTTACTGAGCGTCGGGTTAGCCAGCATGGCATGCAGAGCATCATGTCTCAGACCCATGGTGGGCCACTTGGTTGAGAGTGAGACCCATGTGGCTGCTAAGCAAGATATTTATGTTTGTGGTGGAACACTCCCACAAGTTCTCCATACATCCATTACTTTTGGATAAGGACTTCATTGCCCTCTGGGGACTGGGTATCAGATATGGCAGGTATCTCACTAGCCAGTTTTTTGAAACGGCCTCGTCTGGTGGTGTGTAACACACCACCTGAAGGAAATAGGGAGCAAAGTTTGGACGTTGTGGATGAGAAACTGGACATATGCCATGGTTACCAGATCTGCTCTAGCCTCTCTTACGGCATCCCATTCAAGGCTGTCAAATCAGACCTTATCCCGGCAGACTCACAGAGAGTGTTGGCCATCGGCGACGTGTGTGCTGAGTTCACTGAGATCCAAAGTGATCAAGAGGTCTTCACTCGCATTGTTGCGGCTTACAATAATTACGTTGTTAAGGGTGCCTCGGCAGGGACTTTGAAGGTGGTCAACGGTTTCACCGGTGCAAAGGATATTATCAAGGCTGCTTTAACTCTGGAGGACCTCACGAGGGAGTGGAATAATAGCATCGAAAGCTACCATGCACTGGTGGAGGCTGAGCTGGCGCGGAACAATGGCTCCAATAGATCGGGGATGGAACAGTTCAGGCTGAACCTCCACTCCACCATCCTCCAGCGGCTGACAAAGCATGTGCCCGCCAAAATGGAGGACATTTGGAATGTGGTCCATGCCTTAGTAAACAGCCCAAAGCTGGTCAAGAACTTTGTGCACATCATAGGAGCCTTGGCATGGGTGTGTAACCAGGACAAATGTGTCACTGGAAAGGTAAGTAACCCCAGGCTTCCAAACAAGCCGAGCAAGAACAGATTTCTCATTTACCTTGTGGCAAGCCCCTGGGAGACGAGTAGGTTTATCACAGATGCATTGGGTAAGGCTTCAGGTGTAAAGCTCTCTATAGTCTATGCAGCCTCCGATGTTGAGCTGCTGGAGCAGCTCAACAACTGCAAATCTGCAACACACTTCTTGCATGTGGGCACTGAGACCTCAGGCCAATTTGAGATTAGTCACTCAACAAACTGGCGTGTTCATAGGCCCATAATCCATGATACACTTGCGGAGGATCTCGCGAGCTGGACTGCAAACAAAGAATACTCTTTTTTGGCTGGTGATACCACCAACTCTGCCCGGGAGCTGTGTAACAGAAACTGAGTGACAATAAGGATGAGAGGAACCAACTGGATTGACAATAACTGAGAGACGGGTCAAACACTGGAAATTATGTTTGAGGTGAGTCTGCTTCGGAGGAAACTGACTAACCGTGAGCTGCTGTCTATAGCCATCTCAGGTGATGAGACCATGACGCTAAACATCCACCCACTGTATCTACCGCCCGAGGTATGCTGGATTAACAAGACTTACCTGTGGTTGAGAACCATGAAGAATGTGTCGGCTGAGGTCCGTGACACACTTTCACACTGTATAGTAATATTTACCTTGCTGGTGCACATGCTTAGGCTCATGGCAGGCCTGTATCTCAGTCCCCTCGAAGCCTGCTGGTCCATCGCTGTGTGTCTAGCCTTTATCATTGGTATCAGCTATTCTGTGACCATCTCAGAGGTCGGGGCTACGGTCATCCCCTTTTCTCCCCTTGGGTCTGTGCCACAGACTCACAGAGCCTTACTGTTGACAAGCCTCTATGCCAGTTACATATTGACTGTTTTGCATGCTGAGCAAGAGCAGGAGACCAGTGCCCTTCTCTGCTGGACCACATTTGCGTTCGCCTGGATCAACATCGTCGGCCTGCTGCGGATGATTGGCTAGCTCCAAGCATTGGCTGCATCAGCTTTCTGCACTTACATGCTCAAGCTGCCCAAACGGTACCGGGTGTACCTGATCTCAGCTGTATGCCTGTGCCTGTTGTTCTCCTTGGTCTCAGGTGGATCATCATATTGGAATTCCGGATACAAGATCCTTTTCCTAGGCGTTGGCGTAAATTCACTTTTTGAATTTGCTCGAACACAGCTTAACAGCCTGCTGGATGAGATACGGGGGCTGCAATATGTAACCCTGCTGACCACAGACAACACCTACGAGCTAGCGGCACTCGCTGAGGAGCGGGAGAGGAAGAGGAAGCTCTCTGCAAGGCTTTCTACAGTGGCAGCCCTTTCCACCCCACATGATTTTGGTAAGAGTGACCCAACAGGCACACAACATGGCTCACATGGGGCAGATTCAGTCTTCTGGCTGAACTTTGTCTTCGCCTTGCTCTTGCTCAATACAGTTCATGCGTTTGCAGTACCAATGTCAGAAACGACCCCTTTGCTATTTGGTGCCCCTGCTTATGTTATTTACTGGACCGTGATGAGGATCAGCTCTGTGTACTTTTGTGAGGGTTGAACCTACTGACCACCAAGGCTCATGGATCTGGGTGGTCGAATGCACGTGTGCATGTCAGTCTTCCTTGTACTTCTTGTGGTTATTAACACAGGCATCTGGATAGCCAGACTCTACTCACATGCCAACCTTGTGCTAATCAACTGAGATGGAAGACAAGAGACTTGTTTTGTTCAAGGGGTATCCTTTCCAGAAAGGGTGGCAAAACTTACTGAAGTCGGAGAAGCAAGAGTGCTTAATTGAGCATTACCTCCCGAGTAGGCAGCTGAACTTACTCAAGTCGGAGAAGCAAGGGTGCTTAATTGAGCAATACCTCCCGAATGGGCAGCTGAACTTACTCAACAGCAAACCGGCTAAATGGAGGCAGATGCTTGGTCAGGGACATGGAAGTGCGTCCATTGTCACTCTGAACAATGAATCTCCTGATCTGGGTAGCTCTTCCAGCTCTGTTTGTTCTGCACCTTCAAACCATATGAGATCTTCAGCACCTGTAGCGGACACCGAACAAGCGAAAACTCCAGCATCGGATCCCTTGGCGAAGCACAATACTTTCTTCAAAGACTGTATAAACCTAGATACACCCACCTGTAAAATAAAGAAAATGAAAAAATACTCTTGCTAAACAAAATACTCTGTTCACTTTCTGCAGTTTTGTGTGTTTCATGTATGTGTGCAGAAAATAAAAGGACACAAATGAGCTTGTTCTTGTGGAGTTCTGTCAACATTCTTTATTGTTATCATTACTTTCACCCCAAAGGCAGAAGGGCAAAGGTTACACAAAGTTCACGAGACTGTTAAGTTGTAGTGGCAGGACATTGGTTGTTTGAATCACTATGGCCACCTGCTGTCCAGCAATCCACCCCTGAACCATCTGCAGTGGGAATAAGACTTTCATTGGATCATGTTTCACCACTTAGCCATAGGCAAACCCTGCAAGTTATTAATTACCCTTGTTATTACGAATGTATTATTTATGCAGCACATTTATAATTTTTTTTTTTTTTTTTTACCTTTTTTTTCCACCCTGCTGCCCCGATGCCGGTCACAAAAATATAGGTAAAAACACACAACCAACAGCCCGACCAAGTTCAGGGCGGCGATGGCCCTCTGCAAGATGTTGCCGTAAAATACTGAAAGCCAACCCGCAAGGCTTATGCGCGTGGCAGAGATCTTATCATAGTCGTTACTGTAACTGAGCAAAACATTTGTTATGTTCGTAAAGTGGTCACGTAAACTGTACAGCTGGACACTGGTGTTGAGGAAATTGAGTATCTCAAGCTCAGGCATCATGGGCAGTGCATCCTTGAGTAAGTGTGCAAAGGAGACGGGTCCATCAGAGATATGAGGCCTGGAGAAGGGCTTGAGTGGAGGTGTCTGTATTTCAACAGATGCAGAGCCCTCCAGCAAGGTGATCTTTTCGTTCTCATAACATATGCCCCTGTGACATGGAGCACACACAGTTTTGCATTCTTTCCTGTCAGCTACACAGCGCATGTACCTGGTGTGGATCTCAGGCTTGTGGCAGTAGCTGTTGTGGCACTCTGAAGGCTCATAGAAGCTATCATTTATTAACCAGACTCGGTAGTCAGGCCAACATGGCACCCCGTCGTCACTCATCTCTGGCATTGGTATTATCTCCCGTACCTTTGTCATTTCAATGGTGCTTGGCACCTGGTGCACAATGAAAAGCTTCCTGTTCCTGTACAATGCCGCTCTCACGGTGGGAAAATCGCGCAATCCCTCATTTTGTAGCACCGACAGGCCACTGCGGCAGCTACCCGAGCGGCCCTTTTCAATCTCACGCAGGCAGTTTGCCACACCGAGGGCCATGAATTTTATATGCATGGCCGCAAGTGACATCTGATGTGTTATGCTCTGGATCTGAGCATTCCACAACTGAAAGCTTGTGGTGACTGAGAACATTTCGATTGTGTCTCTCAGGACCATCTCTGTATTCCTCATCAGTTTCTCGCGCAGCATAGCAAAGTTGTGGTTGCTGGCCTCGTAATTCTTCTTAAGGTTTTCCTCCTGCTCATTCACACGTCTGTCCATGAGTGCAATGTTCTTCTCAAGCTTGTTGCTGATCTCCACCTGCATGTTTGAGACACTAATCAAAGTGTTCTTGGTAAGATCTAGCTGCTCCTCCAAAGCATCGACTCTCTGTGAGACGTGGATGGCTAGTGTAAGGCCTGCACTGCCAAGTACTCCGCCCACTAATCCAGAAATGAAGCGCTTCTTGCGCTTCAAAGGTCGTTCAAGACCTGGCAAAGGAGCGTTGTCATCCATATTGTAATTTTTCTTAGCCTTCTGTTCCTGGACTGATAGCTCCTCGAGGCCCTCGCGCATCATTCCTCCGGCAATCCGGGCAACATCAACGATTTGGTGTGCATTCTCACAGTATGTTCCGAAGTTGATGCGGCATGTGCTGCTTGCACCGCATATGGCCATGAGGCAGGGCTGCAAAGCAGTTGTGTCGTGATTTATGCAGCTCACATTAAGATTGATGTAGTCGACCCCTGGGGTAAAGTTTGATACAAAGTATAGGTGCTTTGCAGGCTTCAGGATGATCCCGCGTGAGGCATTCACCAAAGGTCTTTGCAGCTCGTACTTGTTGTCGATCATAAACACATTGACACTTTGTATCGACTCTCCTGTATTGTCAGCCTGGCAGACCTTGATTTTGGGTGGCATGTACTCTACAACCTTGTCTGAGTCAAGAATGCCCACCATGTAGTGGGTGGGGTCCGAAGTTGGGATCAGTGTGTTCGTGTTGATGGCCAGCTGGGGAGGCTGAGTGGAAATTGTAGCCTCGGCCATGGGTGGGCCAGGTGTGCAGGAGGATAGCTTGTAAACATCAGCGATGTAGATCTTGTTATACCTCGTGCTGTATAGTTCCATGTACGGAGTGTCGAAGATACCCAGCGACCCATGCACTGCGATCAGGCCTGAGCAGCTTAGATTATTGCCTGTGCCAACGATGTACTGAGGGTCCATTACCTTTTTGGAGCCTGCGCTTGGGTCCTTGGAGCCACTCAGTGGCGTGTTCAAGTAGATATCTACATTGTCCACTGCTCGCCTGGCGCGTCGAGCATCCAAGATCCCTGAGGCGATGGAGATGCCCGCCAAGACTTGTTGTCGTTTCCAATCGCCAAGTCTGTGCACCGCTGTGGTTACGCCTGAAAGGGCCGGGGTGTGGGACCTCATGGTGCGCTCAAAGTCAGCATTGAGTGGCGTGATGAGAAACTGGTTGATTCCTAATGTTGTGGCTACAAGCTCTGGGAGGCTCTTGAGTGTCTCGAAGGAGGTAGAGCTCAAGCTCACATTTGCCCAGGTCCTGCGAACCAATAGGGTTGTAATCATACCCGAACAGCACTTGGTTTTGTGGTCCTCCTTGCACGTGTACACAGGGTTGTTCTCCAGATCTGCCAGCAGCAGGTCTGAGTCATTGAACATAGACGGGTGTGTGTGCTCAACTGTCCGCTTGCGACCCATCATGTTGATTGTGAACATTAGCTTGTTTTCCCTCACTCCCTTATTGATCAAGGCACTCATGTAGGCCAGGGCCCCCTTGTGCTTAGCACCACCACCCTTGGGCTCCACCCATAGGTTCTGGCAGTGTTCCACATGGTTCAAATCAGCTGTGCCAGGGGGCATCACAAAGAGGTCAAACATAGGCTGGAGACCAGTTAAATTTAGCTTATCAAGGTGATTTCTATCAAGGGGTAGCTGGAGAAAGAGCCTTTTAACTTTCTTCCGTCGCAGTTCACTTGCCAAGAGGATCAACCGCTTTGTTGGATTGCTCACGATGGATGCCTCAGAAGAGCACTTGCCCTGGCCCCATCTGCCTATGTCAATCATTACACCAGATGATGAGGAGGCAACATATACTTTGTAGATGCTGGAAATAGTAATATTAAGGGCAAAATCCATGCACACGATTGAGCACTCGTGAAAGGGCACACTGATTACCAAGGGTGCCAACTCGGACACCTCAACCGCCACAGCCATGTTGAGGTGAATGCGAAAGGTCCTGTCCTCGCATTCAGCATGATCCACAGGCAGCATGGACACGTCACATGAGGCAGAGGCAATGGAGTTTCGTTGCTCCTGTGGTGTTGGCATGTAGTTGTGTGGCCGATGAGTCTCTGGTAACAAGTTGGAGAGTTCACATATGGCTGTGGGCGCAGATGTGTTTGCATCATAGTTTGTGATGCCTATGGTAGACCCACCGTGATTATCAGCTCCGATGCAGAACCTGGCGCCGTTGGCATTAAAGCAATGGTCTCCAAGCTGGGCGTAGCACAGGGCCATGTTATCCCAGGATCCAGCACCCACGTAAGTGAGAACACAGCCATATAAAGACTTGCGCAGTGCGTGCACCTCCTTTGAGGATATCCATGTGACATTCTTCTTTGCGTACAGAGTTCGCCTTAGCAGTTTGTAAGCCGAGCACTGCGGACCTGGTTCACATTCAGCCATTGGGTTGTCTCCAAAGTAATATGCAGCGTTGCGCTTGTTGGCATGTAGCCTGATAGAGACAGAATTGAGTGGTGTGTTGCGCACGATCCGGTCAGAGCAGGCAAAGCCCATGGGGACCTCAACACATGCTGTCCTCTTCAGGTTCCTCACGTAGGCTCCGAGAAATGTGCCATTTTGCTTGACCATGGTACCGGGATTTTCGCCAGGTGTCCAGTATGCCAGGATCTGGCTGGGGCAGTAGTGTGTGCATCGGTCAATGTTCATGTCATAACGACCCTTGGCAAGTGCAAAGCCTGTGGCACTCTTGCCTTGGCACCATTTACTGTTAGTGTTACAAATAACCACGTTGATCCACACGTAGGGTGCATAGCCATAAGCGGTTTGGGGTGCTGGGGTGGCAGGATCAGTGTGGTACACAGAACTAGAATCGCCTACCAAAAAGGCCACAGCCAGTAGCATGCGAAGCCAGTCTGCGGCATGCATAGGGTCAGACTCGTTCAGTCCCGCGTCTCTCCGTTGGCTTCTTATTTAGCACCTTAGTAATGTGATCAGCCGGACCCTCTCCTCGATCCCGCTCACTCTGTGCACACTTGCAGAGTGACAGGTAGGTGTTCACCTGGGCGTTAAAGTTCTTGATGATACCTGCATAGATCTTGTGCATTTCTTTGTCGGGGGCAAGGCATGTGCGACCCACTTCAGTACGCACACAGTACATCAATTGCCGTGATGCTGCATCGGCCACCGAGTAGGTCTTGCTTAGTAGATCCACAGACATGTTCCGCACCACGCCAAGGAAGTTGTCCTCTTGGATGGCATGGGCCAGGTGAGTGTTCACGGCGGCTGTGCTGAAGTGCAGGTTGAGCGAAGCCAGGTACTCCTTCACCTTGCCTGGTTCCTCGATCTCTAGGGAGTCCAATGTGTTCTTATCAAGCTTGCTACACAGTGAGCACTTTAAGTCGGACAATAACATCTTGCGATTGACAGATGTGATCGCCTCTTTGTTGAGCGACAGGTAAAGGCTTGGGTATTCCTTCCTCAAGAACCTGGCTTCTGTATCTAGCTCAGCTCCTTCCCTGTCCACAGAATCCCCACAGGGGGCACTGCGAGGTGGGGGGGTCGAGGGGAAGATGTTGAAGATCTCGTCACAGGCAGCCTCTGGCACATAGCCCAGCTCGTGCTGGGGCTCACGCCTTTCGGCGATACTAACAATGGCTGATCTGCCATCTTGTGAGTTCTGCTGCTTAATTCCCTTGGCTGGCCTTGTTCCTGGGTGCAATGAACCCCTCGACGGATATGACACTGACCTTTCAAAAGAGTTGGAAACCCGGTAATGATCCGGAGAGCGATCCATTGAAAGGTCTTTACTCATTTATCATAAGCAGCTCTGATGAGTTGTGCGGAAGCTGGCTTAAGGAATTGCGGGATTGGAAAAAGTGTGTGATTCGCACAAGCAACAGGGACGTATTTTGCATTGTCTCCAGTAAGTACTGCAAATGGTGTAGCGTCCGGAAGACCCTTCCGACTGAGTCTTCATTCAGGTACTTACTGTTGGTCCAAAACTGTAAGATTGAGGTTGATCTGAAAAAACAAAAGGTACAATTGCTGGAGCAACTCCTTAAAGCTTTAGACCCAGAGAGCATCAACACACCAAATTCACAGGGTCCTTTCTTCACGATCGAGAACGTAAGCCACATCTCGGATGAGGCCCTGCAGCTGCTGCTCCTACTTGATTCAGAGTTCCTCTGGGGCCACAACGTGACATTGGATCTTAGTAAGGCCTGATTGTCATGGCCCAGCTTAAGGTTGGCCCCTTGTTCAGCAATGATGGAAAATACTTATACCTCAAGCTCACCCAACTCGATAAGCACCGGGCTATCATAGATCGAGCCACCATGGCCCTGACTGAATATGTGGAGAAGGACAGCATCGCATTTCCGTCCAATACAGAGCTTCAGTCAGACAAAACGCTTTTCGTGCCCATTTTCTGCGTGGATTGTTATGGCACCACCCAAGACAACTACGAGGTCTTCCTGGACTCGCTGTTGGCAAGCGCAGATGACAAAGACGAATTCATAACCGGCGTGTGCTGTGTGTTCGGCGATGATGGCTGTGAGCCGAATCCCGAATCCCGAGCAAAATACAAGGTACCGAATGAGCTAGCCTACTCAGCCGCTTGCCAAATGCAGCCTGGCAAAGCTTTTTTCATGCATGATACGAGGTATGAGCTGGGCGATGTCAAGTGTTACTGGCATGTGCACAGCCGTAACTCGGAAAAGAGCTTCCTCTACTGCTGTGTCAAGTGCCACCGCAATGAGTACACAGACACAGTGATGAAGTACATGAGGGGCAGGTGCTTTGAGCTTAGCTATAGCCTAGGCACAACTGGTGAGAATTCAATGGGGCCCATAACAGATGAGTGCAGCTTTGTGACAGTGCCCATGAGGCCTGGTTGCTTCTGTGAGGTGCACAAAAAGGATTCGCTCCTGGACAACCTGAGATCCCGGGGCTTTTCAACAATCAAAGATACGGCTTTGGAAGCAGGTCTGTCACCCCCTGTATCCTTTTCAGAAAACCCAATCTCTCCATCCTCCTCTGTGCTGGAACGTAGTGAACCAAAGCTTGCTGCACTGAGCAACCTGTTGTCTGGACTTATGGCCCAGGTACACATACTAACACAACGTCTGGATGACCCGTTTCATCCCGAGACTCAATACAACAGATACGGCGCCGAAGACTATTACAAGCGCACCGGGAAAAGACCAAAGCTCTGTGCGGGCATATTACCGAAACCAGACTCCTCCACTGCAGTAACAGATAGATCACACACAGAGTCCATGGAGATCCATGATGTGGACTCCATTATAAAATTGTTGAATAATTTTAAGCAGCAGCAGCAGCAGCAGCAGCAACAACAGCAACAGCAGCAGTTAGAATCTCAGGTTGGCTCCCAAAACGCTCTGGGTAAGCAGCAGCAGCAACAGCAAACTGCTTCAGTTGCTCCTCTGTCCTATGTACCCCAGCTCCCGGTTCAGCATTTGCACGGCTTAGGACCACATCCAATGTTGTCCCAGGTAATCCCACACCACCTGACCAACTCCTCTCAAGTTCCGTTCCAGTCTGTTAGCCAACCAGTCTACCAGCAGCAACATTACCAAACTGCTGCTCCGCAGGCACTGTGCTGTCCTCTGCAATATCCCAACGTCCTGCCGTCCCCTTTCGTTCACTATCCTCAACCACCTGCACCACAGCAGGACTCTGGCCAGGCTTGGTACCATCCGATAGAGCGCTCAGAACGCTCTCAGGCAATTTCCAAAAAGGAGCAGCGCGAGGTAATGATGAAGGAAATGTTCAGCCAAGAGCAGCAAGAACTGATAAAGGAAATGGAAGACTACAAGGTGCAGAAGGAATCAGAGGCTAAGCAGGCTGAGCAGCAGGAGATGATGAATAAGGTTGTCAAAAGGGTCATAAATGAACTGCATCCACCTGACACCAAGCCAGACACCTTCGAAGACATATCCAAAGAACCGCCCTATAAGAGAAAGAAAAAGACTTGCCAGATTGACACAATCCCTGAGACTGAGCTGATGGAACAAAGTCCCTCAACCTCTTCCTCTTACTCCTCCTCAACTGGCAACGAGGTGTCCATGGCAGCAGCTGAGGAGCACTGTACAACTCCTGCAGCGAGGACCGTTCTCAAGGCCGGGTACCAGGCTCCCACTGAGCAAACCCATGAAACAACAGATGATCTGATTTGGAACTTCGTGCAAGATGTAGCCAAAAAGGTGTGCTGAGAGCCATATCGAAGAAAAACCCTATAGAAACACACACTGAATAGTGATTTATTAATAATAAAATAAAGTAATAATTAGATAAAGAAAATATATGAAAATGTTGAACCAAATAAAAACCAAGCAAACAACTTCAAATGTGTCTGGTGTTATTTTGTTTTTATTGTAATTTTATTATTTGCATTATTATTGCAATCCACGAAAGTCCCTTTGAACATTCAGAGAGATGCAACCACCTGCAGGTTTAGTGGCAAGTAAAAAATGTTGATAACACAGATGGTTCCTGAAGGGTTTCACAATATTCATTGTGGTTACATGACCTGAGCCCAGAGAGCCCTAGCATGGAACAAATGGCCCTTGAGAGAAGGAGGATCCTTAAGAGAAGGAATCCACCAGACTTGGCCAATACGAGTGAGGATTTAAAAATGCTTGTGGAACAGTTGAAGGATAACATGCTTGAGCTCACCACCCAGCTGCACACAGAACGCAAGCTGTCCTATGATTTAACTAAGGAACTTGAGCTGTTACAAAAGCATAGACCAGAGACCGTTCAGAAGGCTTATGTCAGCGCAGATCAGGGAATCGAGCTTGAGTTGTGTAAAGCAGAGCTAGAGAGTACCAGGTTAGAGTTGCAGCAGGTCATCGCGGAGTGTGAGAGCATTAAGACCAGTCTCAGACAGCCTTCACCCACCGCAGAGCCTGCCCCGAAAATCCCTGGGTCCTCTTTTGCACAGGACTGGACAGGGTGCAGATATCTTTCTGTGCAACTACTGGAAGACTACTGCTTCAGACCAGGCGAACGAGTGACGCCTATTGGCGTGATGCAGAAGCTGTTCGAAATGAGGCTGTTTGGACACAAGGCAAGCAAGTCCTTCATCCACATGTTGACTATGCTGAACGTTCGATTGGCTGCCGCTCTACCAGACTGGTATGATGGCCACTTTGGTTTCCTGGGCAAAGAGAATCAGCAAGTGGTGATGGCAGCGCACATAAACATTGACGACTTTGCTTGGCTTCTTTTCGAGTACGACGTCTACATGATTGCCATTGAAGTCCTGATGAGCCTCATGTCATTCCCACTGAAAAGCGGCACCACCAACCAGATATGCAACACCAATCTAAGGTTGCAAGGCTATTCAACCTCACTGTTGTTGAACAGGGTGAATCAATTTAGTGAAACATTTAAGCCAAACCTCGAGCGGGCGTTGAAGGTCCGTGAGAGCCATAAAAACATGCACATGCCTTACGACATCCCATACAATGACTCCGAGTCGACTAGTAAGAGCTCGATTGTATGCACTGTTCTAGACAGTTTGAAGGGCCACCATATGCTTGCGCGGAGCACAGACTCATCAAAGGCAGTAAGTGGAAGGATGGACGATCCCCTACACATAGATGATTCACTTGACCTGTTCACAACCTCCCGGGGTATATCCAACAAGGCAGGTAAAAACAAGCAGCTTGCACCCCTGTTTGGGGGGCAGCAGCCTGTAGGCAGATCAGATCACCTCCTGGGGGGTCAGCAGCCAGTGGGTGGGACCAATTGCATCCAAAAGGTCTCCAATAAAAAACGGGTGCCTTTTGAAAAGTTCACTTACTTGGGTTGAGGTATGGCTGAACTTGCCCAGACCCCAGGGGCTTCATCAGCCACATCCTGTGCTCAAACTTCACTGCCTAGTCCCAACCACCCGTGTTGCTCCCCATCACCCACGCCCAGGCCACCCAAGAAGACCCGCTACGAGCATGATGACTATTCAACCAATGATGGAAAGACTAAAGCCCTGCTAGCCCTGTCTCGCTACTGCCAGGAACAATGGGTTTCATCGACAATCAGCCTACACCTCCGCAGGGGCAGCAAGCTTACTATAACCCTGCTAAGCGGAGACGCGGGTTGTGGCAAGAGTTATGCAGTCTCCATGCTGTGGAAGCGACTGGAGGCTTTTGGGGTTAGCTGCCATGTGAGTGCCCTGACCAACAAGGCTGCAGCGAACCTTAATGAATCCAGCAGCTGCAAATCTGTGACAACCTTCCACAGGATGATGGGGTACAGGAAAGAGTTAATCAATGATAATCTCTCTACCATGGACTTCGTCCAACTATACAAAAGTAAATACAATCATGTCATTGAACAGTATCAGCGGCTGTGTGAGCAGCGGCTGGAACCGCAATTTGTGGGGCACCAGAGGCACCCAAAGTGCTCACAGCCGAGACCTGAGTCTTGCACCGAATGCAGCAAGGCATTCAAGAAGCTAAGGTCCTCAACCTCATGGAGGGAAGCACCGTCCTTCCTCGGTGTCAATGTGCTGGTGGTGGACGAGTACGGTATGCTCAGCGAGAAGGCCCTGGACAAAATGCTGAAGTGCCTAGCTCTGTTCTATGGACCCTTGCGAGGACCCCTTATAGTCTTTGCGGGCAGCGTGTCCCAACTGCAGCCCTTGGACAAGGGTAAGCCCATCTGGGCACATGACAGCCTGTTCGAGAGTAAATTGACCATGTCAACGCCCCTCTTCGTAAACCGCCGGCAGTTCCGAGACCCAGGGTATTCTGAGACCGTTACGTACCTGCAGTTCAACACGGTAACTGATGAGTCACGGCGTATCCTAGAGAGCAGGTGCAGTGTTACCTTTAGGGACCTGGTGGATCCCAGCTTCAGTCCTACCAGCCTGCGGATTTTCCATAAGGACGAGCAGCAGGCTGCGTACTCAAAAGCATTTATGAAAGACACCGAGTCTCGGCTGGGTACCACGGCTGTGGCACCCGTGCACCTGAAATTGGTACGCAACAACCATGCAAAGCAATCACGCTTTGATGTCCTACAGTACGCTGCAGAGGTTACCCCAAAACTGTTTGCAGTGCCGCCCCCCAATTACAATTCTAAGCCTAAGGAAGAGGACTACCTTAGGGTAGGTAAGCTGCGTCTGGGTTGCCGGGTTGGACTATTGTGGCACGCTGGGCCCCATGGTATAGTTCACAAGGATCCCAGACCCTACAATGTGCCCAAGAGAGGAGGCTATGGTAAATGTGCACAGTTAGTCAGCGACACAGAGGGCATGATAGTTAGCATCGGGCACAACGCTAAACAAAACTGGTACGAGTTCACGGTTAAGGGGCTTCAGAGCGGTTCAAAGTATGTTGTGTCACCCACAGTCATGAATTACCTTGGCTGGTCTGTGTGCACCCACCCACTGTCCTGCCTGGAGGCAATGAACACCCACCAGTGCCAGGGATGCACAGTCAGAGGTGATGTACTCTACCATCCTCCGTTTGGCTATGAATTGTCAGATATGAAGCCGTCGGTGTATGTTGCACTGTCACGTGTCCTATCCCGGGAGAACATCAGGATGACAAACTCTAAATTTGCCTCCTGTGAACTTTATCCCCGGGATCTGGTGGAATACAGGAAGAGGGTGGAGATGGCATATATCACAAGTGATGAGTCTGGAAGCAGAGCAGTTCTAAGGCCCCTACTAACCTGGAAGGCTGAGGAGGCAGAGTCATCCACAGTCTCCTAGCTCTTCAACTAGTGAGGGGTGGTCTCAATTCCCAGACAGGGCCGGTGTGAGGGACATGAAGTGGCACGAGCTAAGGCTGGATGAACTGCTGTGCCTAGCCTCTTCAAAACCCTTCTACGAGCCCCATAGTCTGGGCAAGCTGTTGCCCCGTTCGCTTGAGGTGGAACCGCCCTCGGCAGACCAACAACACGAGCTGATTGATTACTTGCTGACTGTATGGTGCCCATGGTTCTCCTGCCAATTCGGTTCGTTGGACAATGCGGGTATTTTTAAGCTCACTCACCGCATGATGCAGTTACATACCTCTGAATCTAGTGTGTGTTGGAGCACAGTGGTGGCCGCAACTTCATTGCTGGTGACACACAACCAGACACAGGCACCCCTTCATCCTGACAACAAGTTAGGACATCGGTTCTTGTTCTCTACTAACTGAGAACCTTGACACAATTCTTTCAACCCAACAAGTAACATGAGCAGTACTAGATCATTGAAACCCGTCAGGACATACATCAACCGAGTCACCAATGGTTCCAAGGGTCTGTACCCGTACAAGAGCTACATGCTGGCGCCGAACCATGTTGGGCTCCCCAGTGGCCTTTTTTACTTCACCATGGGCCCAGATGGCTACCTGCCCACGCTTCACTGCCAGACAGCCGAGGAGCTCAAGAGCTACAAGAATGTAGCGGTGAGCATTGTCGCCACGTCCATGTACAGCATGCCAGTGCTTGTACTGCCGCACATGCGTGACCTGGACCTCATCAACACAGGCCAAGAGACTTTGAAGATGGGAGACTACTTCGTTGTGCAGCTGCCCAATTCCGGCGATGTCGAGGCCCAGAAGAATGTGGTGAGAAAAAGAAGGCTTGCGAGTGCTTACATTGAAGCAGTCAATGATGAAGTGTGGGGAGGTCTTCTCGCTACAAAGAAGGTTTTTGGCGAGGGAGGTCCCGTGGAACAGCTGATACGAGTTGTTGAGTGTGAACCCGATTTTGATGTGACAAAGGTGCTTTCACCATACATACCAGAGGCCGTGTATGCTACTCTGGAAGCCATTGCTACAGCTTGCGATTACATGGCTATAGAGCCATCTGTCAAGTTGGCGGCAGCTGAGCTGGCAAACCAGAACCATGGGAACAGCCGGAATAGGCTCTCAATGGTACTCAATGACAGAGGCTCCAAGAGTTTCATAAACAAGATGGTTTACGTTGTTCTGAAAATCCTGCAAGGCTTGCAGGGCTTCGCCTATGGCCAAGTGGTGAAAAGCGCCACACGATCCAATGACAGTCCAATTCCCACCGGAGATCGCTTCACAGGTGTATTGCTGAACATCAGGTGGCCATAGGGAGTCAACCAACCCATGTCCTGTCACTTCAACTTAACAGTCTGGTGAACTATGTGTACCCTTTGCCACATTGTTTGTGTCATATATTTCCTTGCACTTCTGTCTATGTGTTGGGGTGAAAACAATTATAATAATGATAATAATAATAAAAGAACACATGTTAACAGAATTTCACAAGAACAGGCTCATTTATTTCCTTCTTTTTATTCTCTGCACAAATACATGACACACAACTGCAGGAAGTGAACAACTTCAGTAAAACCCAGTACAGTACATTATTCATGCCATTGTCTTCGATAGAGCTATGAAACTTGTGCATATCAATATGAATGAAAAGATTGACTTGAGTCCCAGACACATCTTCCCCAAGGCTTCACGTTTTCGTGGCTGTACAGGCAGCTTGGGTAGGGACATTGACTTCCTTTATAATGGTACCAACACAATTGTTTGGCCATGATGGACTGTTTCTTCTTGATTACATAGTTTTTTGCTTCTGAGCCCTCCTCGAGCCACTCAGCAGAGGGGATTACGAAAGGAGATTCCACCCTGCACACAGGGCAGCCCCATCTCGTTGGTTTCTTGAAATGAAGAGTTTTCCTCCAGGTCATGATGCAGTCAAGGCAGTAACAGTGTTTGCAGTTGGGAAGAATGCCAAAGTCAACCGTGACCTGTTCCATGCACACAGAGCAAGTCATGCTCATTATTAGGAGCTGTGGTCAGAGTGTCACAGAGAGACAGGTCAGGCAGTTGTGAACAGACTTGCCAGAGCAGTAGTAGATTTTTCCTTTCGGAAGGCAAGGCACAAAGCCTCCCCTTGTTCTGTATGTCACAATGTCTCACTATATCCTCAACATGTGTCTTTTATACCAGAAAATAAATGCTGCATTAACAGTTTAGGATTAAAGGTTGAGCACAATAACATGGTCCCGTGGCTCAGTCCAGCAGATCAACCAGGCTTATGGCGATTAAGCCAAGTACTACCCCTTTCATTCCTTCACGTGTGCTGAAGAGCAACTCAAGTTTCTTTTTTTTTGCTTCTGAGCCCTCCTCCAGCCACTCAGCAGAGGGGATTACGAATGGTGATTTCACCCTGCACACAGGGCAGCCCCATCTCGTTGGTAGCTTGAAAGTGAATGTTTTCCTCCAGGTCATGATGCAGTCAAGGCAGTAACAATGGTTGCAGTTGGGTAGGATGCCAAACTCATCCCTGACCTGTTCCATGCACACAGAGCAAGTTATGCAAGTCATGGCCCTAAATAGGAGCTTTGGTCCAAAGTGTCAAAGAGAGACGGGTCATGTGGATGTGAAGAGACTTTGGCAAAGCAGTAATATGGGTGATCGAAGAAGTGTATTTCCTTTTAAAAAGAGATCTTTGTCTAAAGTCAGGAATCAAGTCTGAAGGCAGCATGTCTCCCCTTGTTCTCTGTATGCCACAATGTCAAACCATATCCTCAAGATGTGTCTCCTTTTATAAGGAAAAAGGCGGGATTAAAAGTCATGCTAGTCATGGCCCTACTTTGGAGCTGTGGTCTTAAGTGTCACAGAGACACAGGCCAGGCGGATGTGGAGAGAATTACCAGAGTTGTAACGGGTGTATTTGTCTCAAGTCCAGAATTAACTCAGGCTGCAGCAAGTCTCCCCTGTTCTTGTATGATTGTCACTATGTCCAACTATATCCTCAAGATGAGTCTTCTTTTGAAAAAAAAGGATAAGTCTACTTTCCTGTCTATGAATTTGCATTTCAGTCCTCGAAAAAGACACCACGGCGAACAGAGGGAAACAAAGGCGAACCACTGCATGGTATCCAGCCATCGAACTCGTGAAACACAAAGCCCTGCTCTAGCAGCTGATCAGTGCACGGCTTGCCATCCAGGTCCGGAATGGAGTCTATGGCTTCCTCCATTGACTCTAGGTGGGCCCAGCAATTATCACAATCATCTGCTCTGCATCCGGCTTCCCCGCAAGTTAATTCACAGTCTGTGTCGGCCATAGACACTGTCAGTTCGGTTGTTATTTCAGGACTTAACATCAAGTTTCCCTTGTGCTGGGCAGTCTCCAGTGAGGATTGGCTAATTGGCAGATTCGTGGTTTGTGAGCCATCCTTAGCACTACACTGTGAGTCTGGCGGCTGAGTGCATTCACCACTTCTGACTGAGTTAGGGTTGATGGTCTCACACAATGACATGGTCAAGTGGCTCAGACAGCATATCACCCACGATTGCTGTGACAACTGCAGGCAGTGCCAAACTGTTCCTTTCCTTAGGTCTGTGGAAGAGCAACTTGATTTGCTTAGCATCGAGGCTGATGAGCTTGGATAGGTTGGACCAGAGCTTGTGTGGTGCTAGGTCCTTGTCAAAGAACAGTATGGCCAGGGCCTTTGGCAAAAACCCTTTATACTCTGGCCCATGTCTAATATGTGGGTGGAGGCAGAGGGCTAATATTACAATCATTGTAACAAGCTGGATCCAGAGCTTCGGCTTGACCTGTGTTGCATTATACTTTACCATTAATTCATTTACAAATCGTGGTGCTGTCTGTGCTTGGAAGATATGTGCGAAGCCTGTGAGCGCTTTAAGCGTCGCTTCCCTCACAGCGCTCCTGAGGGCTGAATTGGAGGGGCGTTTGGTGCGGCCCTTGCCTATCATTGCCTTGGCTCTCCTGGATACCAGGACCATCCAAGAGTTCATTCTCGCAGACACATTGTTGCTGCTGCTGCTGCTGTCCTCGTAGTGAGCCTTGAAGGTGCGTGTGACAAGTGTCACGTATAGCGCAACCAGCACTGGCACACTTACCCTGAGCAGCTTCTCCCTCATCTCAATCAGGCCATCCACTGAGGACTTAGTCTTGCTCCCTTTACCAGAGCCCTGTTGCGTGGGGTAGCTGTAACCTGGTTCGGCTCCTGGATTGCCTGGCAGGTAGTCGGGCCCACGGAACTCAACTTGTGGCTTTTGAAATGTCAGCAGGGCAACAAAGGGGCAACCATCAGGACCGAAAGACTCTTGGGCCATCAAGGCTGTTATTCTGCAGGAGCTTGGAGAGCAGATGTGCACAGAGAAGTGTTCCGGGCAGACATACGCATCTCCATGTTGCACAAAGGTACATTTGTTCCTGAGGCACATGTGTGTCCATTCTGGAGTGTCCATGAATTCTGCATGGTAATGTATGTTGAGGCGAAAAGCGGGGGACTCTTCCTGAGGTCTGTATCTCATTTTCCTCATGGCCTGCTCCATTTTAAATACTTTGCCTCCGCTTCCATCTTCACCGCTGCTTTTGCTACAGCTTAATGACCCCTGCTTCTTCCCTATGCGTGCTTTATTTGAAACACTCCCATCTATAGCTTGTTTCTCTGTCATGTTCTAACTGTGGTCTCCTCTCACTTTCACAGGCTAGCCGTGGCCAGAGTCCGGATCTGACACTAGTAGACGAGGTGGGCTTTGTGAGCGCAAAGGTTCTCCTGGCTGTTTTGCCCAACATAGCATTTCAGGGAAGAAAGCAGGTGCACATCACAAGCCATGTCGACAGCTCTTCATGGATCAACAAGGTGGCGGATATCCGCACGGACAACGGGGAGCAGGCCTACCATGTTGTGTCACAGAGTTTCAAGTGCAGGTACCATGCCAAGACACCTGGCCTGACATGCTGCTGCCTAGAAGTCTACTGCCCACAGCACATCTCAGTGGAGAACCACCTTAAGCAGCTTATGAATATGGTGTCACCCAGGGGCTTTGAGAACGAAGTCACTGGCAGTGGAGAAAGCCTCTCCACAGACCTTAAAACAGACATCACCACGCCATTCGAGCCTGCGGTTGTAAGCAGGTTCATGCATAACAACATTTCCATTGCCGAAATCTGCAAATCGTTCATTGTCCGGGCCTACTTGTGCTTCGACCCGACATTCGGAGGAGGATCGAAGTCTGGAGCGGGGCTATGTTCTGCAGTGGAACTGACTGACGGAAGGCTAGTGGTGAGTTTCCCCCCCCCCCCCCCCTTTTTATTATTTATTTGTGGTGGGTTAGGTATGTGGTTATGGTTGGGGCGCAATATTTCCTATCAATAGATCACGAAAGAGGTATCTATAGTCGACATGGTCCTCCATGTCTCCTGAAACAGGGACAGTGGACGAATCAGGTGGTGGGGAGATGCCTAGCAGAGTGCATATGTAGTGACAAGGGATCTCTTCATGCTGGATGGCCAGTGTGCTTTCCAGGTCAGGGGTCGTGGATGAAAGTGTGGCACAAGCCTGTTCCCAGGGACCGCAGTTACAGCAGTATCCCTGAAGCTCCCTGTGCCACGCTATCATGGCCATAGACACAATGAGTCGCCTATGTCCAGGTGCCCGAGGCAAGGCTTTAAGTGGGGCCAAGAACTTAAGGGGCCCCATACGCACCAGCTCAGCCGAGGTCATTGCGGCCATGGCTGTCAGAGCCCAGCAGATGGGCCGAGCAGGGTCGATACAGTAAGCCACAAGCTGCTGTGAGACACAGCCGTTGAGCATTAGAGAGACCACTTTCAGTAGCATCTTGGGTGTTTCTTCTGCCGGCTGCTGTGAGTAGGAGTTGGCTTGCATATAGGCCTGCATTATCCTAGCAGGTGAATAGCTAACCACCTTGGCGTATGCCTTCATCATCTGGTTCTTATCCATGCTTGAGTAGAAGTTGAAGTGCCTCTGGAAGGAGCTGTATGCTATCATGAACTCAAACTCAGAGATAAGTGCAGACCAAGGTGTCTCTGCGAGTCGCTCTACAGCCAATGCTGCGTCTTGACACTCTGAGCAAAGCATTTCTGTGGACCAGTGGTGATACTGGAGAACTTAAGTGGCCTTGCGGAAAGGGATGGGACAATGTGATAAATGGGATGGGAATAATGCTTGACTCTGAACTCTCAATGCTAATTCACTATGTGCTTTCTCCTCTGCTCCCCTTAGATCATGGGCCTGGAGGAAATGCCAACTGTGGAGCTCAGTGGGAAGGTGGGACAGGCGTACTCCTCATTGCTAAGCGGCCATGCAAGGCTTCTGCAGGCAATGCTGCCTTTTGTGCACTGGAAAAATGTGAAACTAATCATGATCTTTGAACAGAACGCATACTTAAACTCGCTGGAAGACGTCATGGCCCTCATTAAGAGTGAACTTGGTGGCTCGGGGCTGCAGCTGGAGTTCTATCAGAAGTATTCTCGAACCAACCGCAAACCCATGCTGGGTAAGCACGTGAGCATGAAAAAAAAGTTGGATATGGTGCTCACGTGCTTGGACTACATCCGCAGAGACAAGTTGCTGTACTGTGATACGATCCTGTCCCTTGGCTGGGCTGTGATTGCCCAGGCCAAGAGCAAGGCCAGCGGCCTAGTGACTACACTGGGTGGCACCGCCTATGGCTCTAATGGCCTCGCCTCGGCTGGCATGGACGTGCACATGTACAGCAACTCAAGCCGGGGCCTCAACACTTCCGATAGGCTTTTGGATAACTTTCTGGAGGCGCCCGGGCAGCTAATGCTGTGCAACAAGAAACTCACAGACGAAAAGCATGTCGCGGAGGGTAAGCGCATGCTGAATAAGCTGAGGGAAGAAATGCTCCTCGTTACAGTGGAAGAGTCAGATAAAGGTGGTAAAGTCAAAACAGGTGGCAAAAAGTCTGTTCGTGGTGAATACACCCGGGATGATGTTCTTAGCGCCCTGCTTTTACTGTGCCACAGCTGTGATGAAATAAAGGACTGGACCAAAAACTCTAACATAAGGCTCGTGATTTAGAGGCTTGGGCTGAGAGAGTAGCCTACCCTAAGTCTTGCTCAAGGACTCTTCCAAACTAACTCTGGGGAGCCTGCGATCGAAACCCTTTATACTCACCATTTATACCTAGCAAAACATTGTAAACTCTAAAATGCCAAAGTGCTAATATAGATGTTCATAAAAGCACAATTTATATTATATTTAAAACACGAATCAATAACTTTAAACAACCTTTTTGTTTCCATCTGTGTTTATTAAACGATCATACAAAGGAACAATTGAAAAAAAGTTTGTTTACTATTGTGACTACTTACACATCAAAATGTAACAATGTTTGGGTTGTCAACACAGGTATCATTGTTCTTCCATAATATGTTTCTTGACAGACAAGCATATGCAGATTAGCGGTACTTTTATGGTCCCTGACGTTGGGATTGTCTTGTAACACCGTCTTCACCAGGGTGGGTAGAGTGCTGCACTGCAGAAGAGACATCAGGTTCTGTATCAGAATCGTCATCGGAAATGGGAGGCTGCCACAATTCAAGCCACCCAGTGTGAATTTTGTGGTGTCTGTTGAGGCGGGACTTGTCACGGAACAGTTTTCCACAAATACGACAGCGGTTGCATTTCATGGGGGGCAGGACATTCTCCAATCCACTCTTAGAACCCGCATCTAGGAGAAAAATGTGAATTAGTGCTCAGATATGATATTGGATGATCAATTATCAAATTTTGACCTGATATTGGAAAAAGCAACTTACCTCTGGGATATCTGTCCTCTTTCTCACTTAACAGCACTCTCTGGTTGTCCTCCATGGTAATGTCCTTATGATCCTCTCCCACTGTGTGACTTCGGCTATTTATATCACTCTGTAGCCTAACTGTGGTCCACCTCACTTAAGAATCCCATGGCCCCACCCTCATTTTAAGTTAGAATGATCCATCTCTTAAGAAATCTTCAAATGACAATGTCAGACGTATCAGACACGCCTCTACATATATCTGCCAAATCCTCCCTGATGTGACTTGGTAGTTCTGAGTGCTCAAGGCCATATTTAATAACTACTATCTTGCATAGAGTCTCCAGACTAGGATTTAACTGTAAGATGATGCACCTAGGGGGGGCACCGGGTTCTCTGCATTTATATGTGGAGAAGGCACAATCTCCCACCAAGGGCGAGCACTTACCCAAAAGACCACTATCAGATATGCCCTCCATACCCTTTGGCTCAACATGATTCCAGGAGGAGGTCTTTGGATTGAATTTCCACAGATCGACATGACCCGTATCAAAATCTTTGTAGCCACCAAATATGTACAGCTCTCCATTGTAGGCAAATGCTGTGTGACACCAGCGGCCACCTGGAAGAGGCAGTGCAGAAGACTCTGTCCAGCAGTTGGTGTGTGTGTCAAAGACGCTCGTGTCATTTGTCCCCCACCCACGTTGTCCCCCATATACAAACATCTTTGTCCCGATGATGGTGGCAGAGTGACAACTTCTAGCAGTTATTGTGCCTCTGGTGTTAATTAAAGACCAGACCATCGTGTCCGTGTTCAACATGTACGTCTCAGAGCTGGGCTGCCATGCTTGGTCGGTGTCTCCTCCATAAATATACATGACCTTGCCCAAGACACAGGCCGAGTGGTCTTTCCTCCCCTCGGGAGGATTGCCCCAAACCTCTGGATTGGACCATCTGTGGGTGTTGACATCAAATGCATGAAGAACGTCATAACAGTCATCATTGTCCCAGCCTCTACCACCCCAGAGATAAACAGTATCTGCAATCAACACAACAGTGAACCCGCCTCGAATGGGGGGAGCTTCAGTGTGACTTTCGGTTGTCACTTGGAGCTCTTTCCACTTCAGAGACTGGGTGTTGAAGACAGACACCCGAGGTGGTCCAAAGCAGTACAACTTGTGACCCACGGCCACAGAATAGAAAAAGTCTTGAGGAAAGACATCATCGTACTTTGTTAGCCTAACCACTTTCAAGCACAACATGGTTGCTGGAAAAACTTTTTTTTTTTTTTTTTTTTTTGTAGGACAAGACTTCTTTTATCCCCTCTGCTAGCTCGGGGAGGAGGGCCCAAAACACACAGCAGCTCCTTGATTGGTCAGTTCCATAAGCATTTGCATAACACTTGGGTATGAATACCATCATGTTGACTTACTTGGGCTACTCATACTAATTGATATTTGTATTGTTTGTATCTGCAGGTATTCAATAATTGTTTTAGAGGTCAATACTTTGAACTTAACCCCGATTATTACTATTATTATTACAGTAATAATGTGTGTGTGTATATATATATATATATATATATATATATATATATATAGTTGGCCGTGTGTGTGTCTGCATGGGTGCACCTGTGTGTGCGGTGGTGTCCTGTGTGTCTTGAGGTGAACCATTTGTTTGTCTTGAGGTGAACCATTTATTTGTTTGCTGGAGTTCCAATGTGAGTGCTGAGTCATGAGATCTGACCTCTCTGTTGGCTGTTCATACACGGCCAACAGGAATGATCTGCCTTCCTATTGGCTGAGCTTTAAATATAAATAACTTTTCCCAACATACAACTGGTCTCAAACTCAGTGGATGGACCCCAGTCCCAACAGCTACACAAGGCTGCATACACTTAGCGAGCTGCAGGCAAACTTCAAGACAGAGATCCTAAGTAAACTGGAAATGGCATCTAAGAGGCAGTTGTGTTTTTCAGATGAAGATTTTTCCTGTCCCATTTGTCATGAAACATTTAAAAATCCTGTAGTTCTTTCCTGTAGCCACAGTTTTTGCAGAGCCTGTCTGGAAGAATGGTGGGAACACAAATCCCCAAAAGAATGTGCAGTTTGTAAGACGATCCCCTGTGCAGATCCTCCATGTAACCTGGCTTTGAAGAAAATCTGTGAGATTTTCCAAGAGGAGAAACGTCAAAAGATGGACCCTACAGAGGCAGCTGAGGAATTGCTCGTGACCTTACAGGGGAAACTGAAGTTCTTTGATAAAGCTAAAAAAAAGTGTACGCAAACAGCAGACCGCATTAAGGTCCAGACCCAGAACACAGAGATGAGCATTAAGGAACAGTTTAAGAAGATTCGCCTTTTTCTACGAGAGGAAGAGGAGTTCAAAATCACTGCACTAAAGGAAGAAGAGGAGCAGAAAAATCATGTGATTAATGAGAAGATGAATAGTCTGAACAGAGACATGTCCACGATTTCAAACACAATCAGAGCCTTAGAGGAGGAGCTGAGAGCTGAACACGTCTCATCTCTGCAGAACTACAAGACCACAGTGGAACTGGAGACCACACTAAAAGTCCCAGCATTAATAGATGAGGCCACGCACCTGGGCAACCTGACCTACCGAGTATGGATGAAAATGAAGGACTTTGTCACATATACTCCGGTAATTCTCGATCCCAATACCGTTCATCGAAAGTACAAACTGTCTAGAGATCTGACCGTTATGGAACGCGCAAATCGTGGTCATAGGCTTCATCTTCCTGACAACCCCGAAAGGTTTGACAGACTATACTTTGCACTGGGTTCAGAGGGCTTTAACTCAGGGTTTCACAGCTGGGATGTTGAAGTTGGAAATAATGCAAACTGGGATGTCGGTGTAATACACGGGTCGTACAGAAGGAAAGGAGAAGGCGGCGGAAAATTTTGGTGCTTAAGATTCAAGCGTGGCAAATACTTGGCGGTAGCAGGAGGAGGACAAGGAGGACCGCACTATCATAAGATTTCAGTAACTCAGAAACTCCATAAAATCAGAGTGGTCCTGAACTTGCCCAAAAACACATTGAACTTTCGTGATCCTGACACTGATAGATGCTTCCACTCTTTCACTTATCCGAATGGATACCCTTTCATGGAGGAACTGTATCCATTCATTTGTAATGCGGACCGTGTACAACCCCTAACGATTTTACCAAGACGTATCGTTGTCGATAACTGGACCTTGTGGATCAGGGTAAACAAGAAATAAAGGACCCAGGGTTTTGCCATGCAAGTTGCTTCGCGCGCGTGCAAGACACCAGTCACCAAGACAAAGAATATGTTGTTTTGTTTTTTACCCGGAAGACACACAATATGCTTTAATCAGTGTTTGATGTAATGAATAAAAAATTGGATGTAATTAGTTTCATTTTTATTTTGTCTCCCCTTATCATAATCATTCAATCAATCTACAAGCACACATGTCGCAATGCAACAAGAGCTTAGCTTTGTAGATCGTCTATTTTTGGTAAAGATTTGGTGTTTAAAGAATTGAAGGACACATTACATATATACTTAAGGAATACTCCTTAGACTGAGACTTAAATATAATTTATTTTATTTTTAGCCCATAGTGCTCAAGGTGCTCAGTGCAAAAATAAAACTGTGGGTCCATTTTTACTGAGAATATAGGGTTTAATAGGCTACATGTGAATGACATAAATAATTATGAATGACTAGTTATTTCTGACACATATGTTTGCACCATATGAGTCATCATGCAAAATGCATCATCGTTCATGCTGAAATACTAAAATATCTTAAAACACAGATTGAACACAAAAAAAAACACAAAAAAAGATGTGCACATCGAAAAGCAAGTGAACAGATTAGATGACAAAGGTCTCAGTAGTTAATGAATAGTTTTCTCTTAAGAAATCTTCAAATGACAATATCAGACGTATCAGACACGTCTCTATATATATCTGCCAAACTCTTCCTGATGTGAAGTGGTACTTCTATGCGCTCAAGACCATATTTAATAACTGCTATCTTGCATAGAGTCTCCAGACTAGGATTTAACTCTAAGATGATGCACCTAGGGGGAACACAGGGTTCCATGCATGCATATGTGGAGAAGGCACAATCTCCCACCAAGGACGAGCACATCCCATAAAGATCATTATAAGAACCCTCCATCCCCTTTGGCTCAACATGATTCCAGGAGGAGATCTTTGGATTGAATTTCCACAGATCGAAATGATCTTCATCATAGCGTTTCTTGCCACCAAATATGTACAGCTCTCCATTGTAGGCAAAGGCTGTGTGACTCCAGCGGCCATCTGCAAGAGGCAGTGCAGGGCATTGGGTCCAGCAGTTGGTGATTGTGTCCAAAGCTCTCAAGTCATTGCTTCCCCACCCATAGTGTCCTCCAAATACAAACATCTTTGTCCCGATGATGGTGGCAGAGTGAAAATCTCTAGCAAATCCGCTTCTGTCTGCTAGAGGTGTGCCTCGGGTGTTAATTAAAGACCAGACCATCGTGTCCGTGTTTAACATGTATGTCTCAGTATCGTGCTGCCGTATTTCAGTTTGTCCTCCAAAAATATACATGACCTTGCCCAAGACACAGGCTGAGTGGTTTTTCCTCCCCCCGGGAGGGGTGCCCGAAACCTCCGGATTCGACCATCTGTGGGTGTTGACATCAAATGCATGAAGAACGTCATACCAGTCATCGGTGTCAAAGTCCCAACCACCCCAGAGATAAACAGTATCTGCAATCAGCACAACAGTGAACCCACTTCGAGCGGGGGGAGCTTGGGTGTGACTTTCGGTTGTCACTTGGAGCTCGCTCCACTTCAGAGACTGGGTGTTGAAGACAGACACATGAGGTGGTCCAAAGCAGTACAACTTGTGACCCACTGCCACAGAATGGGAAAAGTGACGAGGAAAGACGTGATCGTACCTTGTTAGCCTAACCACTTTCCAGCACAACATGGTTGCTGGAAAAACAATATATATATTATTTTCTTTTATCCCCTCTGCTAGCTCAGGGAGGAGGGCCCAAACACACAGCAGCTCCTTGATTGGTCAGTTCCATAAGCATTTGCATAACACTTGGGTATGAATACCATCATGTTAACTTACACACACACATATATATATATATACAAGCTTGTAGATCGGCTATTTTTTTGAAGATTTTGGTGTTGAGAGGAAAAGAGCAGACTTAGTACAGAGTGAAAGTATTAACGGTTCAAGTGGTTAAATCTCTGAAAACCCAGATGGACATGAATCCAAAATACACTGATGATTGCACTGTCAAACGATGACACTATATGGAATCTATGAAATGGGGGTCCCTACTTCATCTCTCTCAAATAAGGGGTCTTTGGCCTGAAAAACGTTGAAGACCCCTGCACTAGTGTGCAGAGGCGTCAGGAACATACAGGGTGCCCCAAACCGAGCACTTTTTTCCCCACACCGCGGGGCGGGCCAAGCACACGCATACCAATCGACATGGGTAGAGGCCCATTGACCAGTCCATGTCATGGACACCCGATTTTAAAACACCCCCCCCCCCACCCACCCTCAGCCCCACTGATCCCTTTGAGATTCTCTGTCCATCCGGGTTCCTCTCCTGGAACACAACAAGTCGTAATACCTTCAAGCCCTCCGGCGCCCTCCCGCGATAGGACACGGTAAATACACGCGCCCCCTGGCGCCCGAACAACATACAGGGTGCCCCAAACCGAGCACTTTTTTCCCCACACCGCGGGGCGGGCCAAGCACACGCATACCAATCGACATGGGTAGAGGCCCATTGACCAGTCCATGTCATGGACACCCGATTTTAAAACACCCCCCCCCCCACCCACCCTCAGCCCCACTGATCCCTTTGAGATTCTCTGTCCATCCGGGTTCCTCTCCTGGAACACAACAAGTCGTAATACCTTCAAGCCCTCCGGCGCCCTCCCGCGATAGGACACGGTAAATACACGCGCCCCCTGGCGCCCGAACAACATACAGGGTGCCCCAAACCGAGCACTTTTTTCCCCACACCGCGGGGCGGGCCAAGCACACGCATACCAATCGACATGGGTAGAGGCCCATTGACCAGTCCATGTCATGGACACCCGATTTTAAAACACCCCCCCCCCCACCCACCCTCAGCCCCACTGATCCCTTTGAGATTCTCTGTCCATCCGGGTTCCTCTCCTGGAACACAACAAGTCGTAATACCTTCAAGCCCTCCGGCGCCCTCCCGCGATAGGACACGGTAAATACACGCGCCCCCTGGCGCCCGAACAACATACAGGGTGCCCCAAACCGAGCACTTTTTTCCCCACACCGCGGGGCGGGCCAAGCACACGCATACCAATCGACATGGGTAGAGGCCCATTGACCAGTCCATGTCATGGACACCCGATTTTAAAACACCCCCCCCCCCACCCACCCTCAGCCCCACTGATCCCTTTGAGATTCTCTGTCCATCCGGGTTCCTCTCCTGGAACACAACAAGTCGTAATACCTTCAAGCCCTCCGGCGCCCTCCCGCGATAGGACACGGTAAATACACGCGCCCCCTGGCGCCCGAACAACATACAGGGTGCCCCAAACCGAGCACTTTTTTCCCCACACCGCGGGGCGGGCCAAGCACACGCATACCAATCGACATGACCTTGTTGTTATATCGAAGCACAATAAAGACACACAAAACTCTGTTACTTCAAAAAGCAGTGTATTTATTTCAAAGCTCGATTTCATTCATAGTCCACAATAATGCATTCCATCTCTTAATGGCACATCTTCATATGACAATATCAGTCTAGGGGGATCTTGTTTTACCCCTCTAAGTGTCTATATACATGTCAGCCAGCCTGATCTGATCTGGGAGTTCAGACTTTCATTTCACAATAACCGTTTTAATTGACATTCAACATTCTGTTTTGCTTGTCTCTGTCCGCATGTTCAGGAGAACCAGTGTGGATTTTCTGGTGCCTTTTAAGGCTGTCACGTTGAGCACATCTCCATCCACACAAGTCACACCCAAACGGTTTCTCTCCCGTGTGGGTCCTCCGATGTCGGCTAAGGCTTGCTGATGAAGAACACTTCCATAGACACAAGTCACACTCAAAGGGTTTCTCTCCAGTGTGCATTCTCTGGTGCTTTCTTAAGCTTCCCTGGTGAGCAAAACGTTGTCCACACTGTACACAACTATAGGGTTTCTCGCGAGTGTGGATTCTCTTGTGTTTTTCAAGGGTTCCCCGTTGCCTAAAGTGTTGTCCACACTGCACACACTCAAAGGGCTTCTCTCCAGTGTGGACCATCTGATGTCGTTTAAAGCCTGATAGTGAAGAAGACATGAATGGACAGGCGTCACACTCATAGACTTTCTGTCCAGTGTGGATCCTCGGGTGTTTTTTAAGGCCTGATGGTGAAGAACACTGCTTTCCAGTGTAAATATTCTGGTGTAAATAAAGGTTAGAACAATTAACAAATTTCCGCCCACAGACTTCACACAGATAGGGGTTCGTTTTCTGGTGTGCTCTTAAGGTTCTCAGGTAACCAAAGCCTTGTCCGCACCGCATACAACCATAGATTTTCTCGCGAGTGTGAACTCTCTGGTGTTTTTCAAGGCTTTCCGGTCGACTAAAGTGTCGTCCACAAAATAGACACCCATATGGTTTCTCTCCGCTGTGGACTCGCTCGTGTCTCTTAGCGCCTGACGCCGTACTAAACCTTTTCTTACAGTGCATACACCCATGGGGTTGCTCTTCTGTGTGGATTTTCTCGTGTGTCCTAAGGTTTGACAAAGAAGAAAGATTTTTCCCACACTGCATACACCCGTAGCTCTTCCGTCCGGTGTGGATTTTCTCGTGTGTCCTAAGGTTTGACGAAGAAGAAAGATATTTCCCACACTGCATACACCTGTAGCTCTTCCCTCCGGTGTGGAGATTGACGTGTGACCTAAGGCCTGACCGCGAACGAAACCCTTTTCCACACTGAATACATCCATAGGGTTTCTCTCTGGTGTGGATTTTCTGCTGCAAGCTGGACAAAACAATACATTCCTTTTCTTCCAGCTCTGTGCTTATGCTCCCTGGTTCAAAGGCAGTATTGTTAAGCTCTTCTTGCATGTCGAAAGCCTTACACCCCCCTTCCTTCAAAAACAGCACTGCCTTTCCCTTCTCCATTGCAAACTCCCTATGCTCTTTTTCCTTCGACAACACCACTGCTTTGTCCTCCTCCACTGTGAGACTTCAGCTCTTTATATTTCTAATGGCATGTGTGGGCTGGCCCTAATAGCAGCCCCACCCCTGAATTTGTAAATAGAGGGTGCACGGAAATTACATGATTTTCAGCTCTGCTAATGGTCTTCACCTTGTTGTTATATCAAAGCACAATAAAGATACACAAAACTGTGTTATTTGAAAAGAAATGTATTATTTATTTCAAAGCTTGATTTGATAATAATGCATTCCAAAAACAATCAATTCTCCCCTTTCTAAAAGCACCAAAGTTGACCTAATAAACTATTTGAAAATAATAAACTTGGGATTTTTTTTTAAATTTTTATCCAGGACCACGCATATCATAGGGCCTTCTTCTTGTGCAGCACTAAACACACAGGCGTCTAGCTAGCTGGCAAAGCCCTTTGGCATCTTTCAGCCGCCTGAGTTCGAGGAAGTCAAGTCCAGCCGCAAAGCACTCCAGCGGCTTTGAGCCATTTTGAGCATGGAGCCAGGCTATCGCCTTCGTAGCCAAAGGCTGCCACTCCTCCTGGGCTTCAAACTTGGTACCATAGAGCCAGATCAAAGCCAAAACAGTGGTCCACACTTCGTCGTCCACCTGTGCAGGCCTTGAGTTTTCAATTTGGTACTCGCTCTTATCCAGCACATCTTCCAGTGTTGGTGTTTCAATCCAAGAGCCACAGGCTCTCTGAAGTCCTATCAGCCACAGCAATTTAACTCTGGGCGACGGATAACTGTGAGCCTTCTCGAATCCTCCTCTTCCTTCTTCACTGGATCCGATGGTCATGTTCCCTGATGGTCTGTCGATCTCCATCCCCATGTCTAACTCCATGTTCTGAGCTGCTCCTGGTTGTCCGCCGAATAGAGATCCCCCTGTTTGTCCGCCACCCCCGAATGGAGACTCTGGTGTTCTGAGGCAAAATAACGATGATCCTGCTGGATGGCCATGATGGCCATGATGGCCATGGCGCTTGGCCCCAAATGGTGTTGATTCAAAGGAAAAAGAAAAAAGGCTAGATAACGTTGATCCTGCTGGTTGGCCTGGGGTCTCTGGTTGGCCTGGGGTCTTGCTCCCTAATGTAAATGTCCCCGATGGTCCGTTTAACTCTGATTGAGTTGCTCCAAAGGAAAAGCCGCCACGCCTTGGAGCTGCATGCCTACCCGGCACCGGAACGTTTCTGCGTAACAGTGGTCCCTGCACCATCTCCCAGTTTCCTCTGTTGACAGCGATGAAGGCGGTGAATGCACTGCTCACCCCTGATTCGATGCTGAGTTCCACCACCTTCTTCTTGACTTCATCCACCTGCCCTCTCTCCCCTATCTGCTCCAGGGAACGAATGAGGGTCCGAGCCCCCAACCTGTGGACTGTCAGTTCGCTCTCGCCCTTTGCTGGTTTGAGACTGAAGCGGAGCTGGCACTCAAAAGGTTGGTCAGCCAGCCTGTACCTCACCTTCACACTGCCGTCACTGGCACTTGAACTCTCTCCAGTGAGCTGGGCATAAAGCAGTGACCTCTGACCCCGGAAAAGGGATGTGATGGGGGGAGACAGAGGTGTTACAGACACCCCCACTGGCAGGTTCCACTCAAGGGAAATATCCACCACAACAGGCTGCAGGGCAAAGTCAAGTGACTGCATCACTTTGGGTTGCATCCTCTCGGTTCCTGTGATGAACTGGGCATGACCTCCTCCCTGCTTGGACATCCCATTGATGAGAGCTGAGCTGGCCCCTTCCCCGATCCCAAAAGTGAAGCACCTGTGAGAGCTGGCATTCTTCTTCACTAGCTCGATGACATCCTTGGTGTTCTTCACCTCACCGTCAGTGAAGACAAAGAGTTGTCTGGGGTGACCGGGAATGCAAGATTGCTCGTATATATGTCTGAGGGGCGGAAGGATTTGTGTTCCTCCCATAACGGCTTTCATCTTCTCGACCTTCTTCAAAGCCTCCTCCATGGTGTCCTGTTTATACTCCACACTCTTGGGGAAGATGTGGTTAAAGTGAGTCCCAAAACCATAGATGTTAAAGTAGCAGCCCATGGGCAGACTTTTAAGGATGAGCAGCAGAGTATCCCTGGCACTTTCGATTCGAGTATGATCACGCATGCTTCCAGAACGATCCATTAGAAAGAGGAACTCCCCGCATGTAGTCACTGACGACATCACAGCTTTGGGGAACTCTGGGTACAAGCTCAGCATGACCACTGGGTCGCCCATCAGAGAGCCAGCTTCGACAGACTCCCGCCCTGCCTCCACTACAGCAGTGGGCCAGTGGGCGTCTTTATAATAAATCAACAGCTCCACGTCTCTGTCAAACCTATGTCCTGCAGCCAGTCTGACAGTGGCATTGGTTTGCTCCGTGTTGAGGTACCGAAGGGGTTCCAGGGAACAGTTTGACTCAACTTTAGTGACGGGTCGAGGAGAACTCAGTCGGGCAGAAAGGGACAGACTGTAGGGCACTAGAAAAGCTGGGACAGAGGTCACCACCGGAGGCCGATGACCTTCCCATCTACCTTGAGGTTGGTAGCGGGGGTTAAGCACTGCAGGCAGACAGAACCTGAGACCACCGTCGGCCTCCAGAGCCAGCTCGGTGACGTACTGCAGCCTGATACAGGCACTCTCCCCTGGAGGCAGACTGCCCAAGCTCAAAGAGAACACGTCGGGGCTCTGCTCGCTCTCCTCCAATAGGAAGGCCTGCTGGCCTGAGCTCAGTACATGGTTGTACTCATCCCGAGCCCTCTGTTTCTCCTTCACCACGGCCACAACCTCTGACTGTCCAATCTTTGCACTGAAATGACAGACGGCAGCATCGCCAGGAAGAGGGAAGACAAAGACGGCCTCTATGGGGCTCTCCTCCTGGTTCTCATACTGCAGAACGGAGCTCACTGTCGCCACATGATCCCTCACCTCAACCTCCACCTCAATGCCTTTCAGAGGAACCTGATCGTTACAGGAAGAACGCAAACCTCCACAGTTCGCCATAGTGTCTGTACCAGCTAGAAATATGAACCTACATGCTTTGAGCAGTAGAATATATAGGCTGAGCCAATGTATGCGCCTCCCATTCCCCTCCTCTATCCATTCTTCAGTCCATTTCATAATGATTGCTGACAAAACTCTACTGCTCAGATCATCTTTCCTGTCAATCACATAAATTAGACCAGGGGCCCCCAAACCTTTTAGCTGGAGACCCAAAAGGGAACTTGTAAATAGAGGGTGCACGGAAATTACATGATTTTCAGCTCTGCTAATGGTCTTCACCTTGTTGTTATATCAAAGCACAATAAAGATACACAAAACCGTGTTACTTGAAAAGTTTTTTTTTATTTGTTTCAAAGCTCGATGTCATTCATAGTCCACAATAACGCATCCCATCTGTTAAGGGCACATCTTCATATGACAATATCAGTCTAGGGGGATCTTGTCTTCCCGTCTAAGTGTCTATATACATTTCAGCCAAATCCCGCCTGATCTGATGTGGGAGTTCAGACTGCTCTAGATCGTGTTGAATAACTGCTAGCTTGCATAAAGTAGACAGACTAGGATTTAAGTCTAAGACGAACAAGGCACCGGGTCTCGCGGGTTCATCTGCGGCAAAGAAACGATCTCCCACCACCTGCGAGCTCATCGACTGAAGCCCATAATCACCATTAGTAGATGGGCCCTCCATCCCCTTTGGAGAAACCTTTTTCCAGGAGAAGGTATTTGGAGTGAATTTCCACATATCTTCATGGAATTCTCTCCTAAAACGATCGGCGCAGAATTCTCTTTTAAAGGTCTCACCACCAAATATGTACAGCTCTCCAATGTAGGCAAAGGCCGAATGACTCCAGCGGTCTTTTGGAAGAGGCTGTGCAGAACACCAACTGCTCCAGCAGTTGGTCTGTGTGTCAAAAACTCTCATGTCATTCGTCCCCATTGCAAGGAAGGGATTTGGATTGTACTCCCTGTAATTGTCTGACCTTCCCGCAAAAACAAACATCTTTGTCCCGATAAAGGTGGCAGAGTGACATTCTGTAGCACGCACTGGAGTGCCTCCGGTGTTAACTAAAGACCAGACCATTGTGTCAGTGTTCAACGTGTGGATGTCGTTGGTGGCCTCAGATCTATTTGGGATGTATCCTCCATGTACATACATGACCTTCCCCAAAACACAGGCTGAGTGGTAGTACCTCCCCTCCGGAACAGCCCCAGAAACCTCAGGTTTGAACCATCTTTCGGTTTCGACATCATATGCATGAAGGACCTCACAAAACGCACTCTCTTGCTCATCATTCTCCTCTTGACCTCCCCAGAGGTATATAGTATCGTCTATCGACACAACCGTGAAGTCCCATCGGATGGGGGGACTTTCTCCTCCTCCTCTGGTTGTCCCTGGGAGCTCTTTCCACTGCAAAGTATGTGTGTTTAAGACATACACAACAATGGGGTCCCCTCCATATCGGGCCCGGAAACAGTACAAGTCCTTGCCCACTGCCACAGAAGTACAAAGGGGTCTAAAAAAGGGTTGTACCCGCCGAAACGCCGTCCAGCACGACATGGTGCCGGAAACACAATGGTTGTGGTAAGCCTGTGTTGCAGGATGAGACTTCTTTTATCCCCGCTGCTCGCTCAGGGAGGATACGGGTCCAGAGAGACAGCAGCCCCTTGAATGGTCAGTTACATAAGCATTGCATAACACTTGGGTATGAATACCCAAGTCATGAGAACTTACTTGGGCTACTCATGCTAAATGAGTTAGTTTGTCTTAAAGTCATCTTGCACACTATATCAAAGGACAATAAAGATACACAAAGCTTTCTGAGTTGAAATGGTGTTTTATTTATTTCAAAGATTGATTTCGTTCATTGTTCATAATAATGCATTCCGTCAAAACCGCAATTGAGTTGCTCTTGATGCTTGCTGCTCCCCAGCAAGGTAATAATAGTTTTGGATTTTTTCAATTGGCTTGTATTTTTATTAGTTTTGAGGCTTTGTTTTCAAGTACAGTTTAGTTTTAATTCGTTTTTAAAGTGGGATTGCTAGCTTCGTTTCGTTTTTTTTTTTTAAATGCCCCTGGCAATATCTCACAGTTTCCTCTGTTGACAGGGACGAAGGCGGTGAAGGCACTGCTCACTCCTGATTCGATGCTGAGTTCCACCACCTTCTTCTTGACCTCATCCACCTGCCCTCGCTCGCCTATCTGCTCCAGGGAACGAATGAGGGTCCGAGCCCCCAACCTGTGGGCTGTCAGTTCGCTCTCGCCCTTTGCTGGTTTGAGACTGAAGCGGAGCTGGCACCCAAAAAGTTGGTCAGCCAGCCTGTACCTCACCTTCACACTGCCGTCACTGGCACTTGAACTCTCTCCAGTGAGCTGGGCATAAAGCAGTGACCTCTGACCCCGGAAAAGGGCTGTGATGGGTGGAGACAGAGGTGTTACATACACCCCCACTGGCAGGTTCCACTCAAGGGAAATATCCACCACAGCCGGCTGCAGGGCAAAGTCAAGTGACTGCATCACTTTGGGTTGCATCCTCTCGGTTCCTGTGATGAACTGGGCATGACCCCCTCCCTGCTTGGACATCCCATTGATGAGAGCTGAGCTGGCCCCTTCCCCGATCCCAAAAGTGAAGCACCTGTGAGAGCCGGCATTCTTCTTCACTAGCTCGATGACATCCTTGGTGTTCCGCACCGCACCGCGAGTGAAGACAAAGAGTTGTCTGGGGTGACCGGGAATGCAAGATTGCTCGTATATATGTCTGAGGGGCGGAAGGATTTGTGTTCCTCCCATCATATCAGCTTTCATCTTCTCCACCTTCCTCAAAGCCTCCTCCATGGTGTCCTGTTTATACTCCACGCTCTTGGGGAAGATGTGATTAAAGTGACCCCC
>NW_027665102.1:0-61621 GCF_963921795.1 Nannobrachium achirus
TCAACAAAGGACCGGCTCAGCACATTACGGATATCATCGCTGTCCAGCACAAACATTATTATGAACTTTTCTAAAAAATAAGCAGCAGCAGGGGAAAAAAGCAGCCTGATCTACAAGCTCACAGTCCACATGCACAGCCGGTAGATCGCGCTCTACTTTTTGGGCATCCCTAATATAGGGGGTTCCAAACCTTTAGACAAATAAAACCAAATGGACCTATTAATAGGTCTGTTTGGTTTCATTTGTACCCTCTCAGAGTTATGGTGTTATAGCCTACTAGAAATTATATGGAGGAGAGGAAAAAAGGCTGCACACTTGTAGCCACGATGCAATATGTATTTACAGAGAAGAAACCCAACCTTCAACCTGGCATGGTCTTCTTCAGGGGAATAACAACAGTAGAAAAAGAAATCACACCTGTGTGAACTGAGCGGTGGTCGTGATATATGGGTAATAATAATAATAATAAAAAAAATATGTGTAAAAATAATAATAAAAATATTGGGGGGGGGGGGGGGGGGGGGGGTGCTTGCTTGCGTGCATGCATGCATGATGTCACTCAGGCCGCCACTGCTATTGCAGTTGATGCTCAGGGCAGACTAGACTCAACAGCACCTCTCTGGTCACACAGGGTACTCAGGCTACATACACCAGAGGCTACATACAGACAGACACACAGTCAGACAGACACACACGGATACACACACGGCCACGCTATGGAGACGGTGTGACCACCGCTCAAAAAGATATATTGGAGGTGTGGTCACAATCATGATTGAATCAAGTAGCCCTACATGGGCAGGTAAAAATATATTTGTGCAAATACCTCAAAAAGGCATTAGAGCTTTCATCGTAGGTCCACTACATTAACATCCATCCATCTTCAACTGCTTATCCGGAATCGGGTCGCGGGGGCAGCAGCTCCAGCAGAGAGCTCCAAACTTCCCTCTCCAGAGCAACATTAGCAACTTCCTCCTGAGGGATCCCGAGGCGTTCCCAGGCCAGTTTGGAGATGTAATCCCTCCATCTGGCCCTCGGTCAGCCACTGGGGGTCTTTTCCCAGTGGGACGTGCAGCGAGGACCTCCCTAGGGAGGCGATCGGGATGCATCCGTACTAGATGCCCGAACCACCTAAGCTGGCTCCTTTCCAAGTGAAGAAGCAGCGGTTCTACTCCGAGTCTCTCACGGATGACTGAATGACTTACCCTATCTCTATGGGAGATGCCAGCCACCCGTCTCAGAAAACTCATTTTGGCCGCTTGTATTCACGATCTTACCTTTTGACTTGAGTAATAATAATAAATAATAAATACATATTTAATATCTATAAAAACTACTAGAATTTATAACATTTGAGACGGTTGTGATGGACCGATTCTGTGTTCCTCAATGTTCGGTTCTTTCGGTTCCTTCAGTTCCGGATCTCAACCCTAGTAATTTTATAGTGAGACTAATATTTCAGTCTAGCTGCCTTAGCTATTGTATTGTGTGTGTGTATGTGTGCGCGCACGCGCTGCCAACTGCGTCTGATATTGGGGAGGGGGGAAATATCGAGTACAGCAATTACCCAGTCTTGTTGAGTCGCTCGCCACCTATTCTCTGCAGCCTAATTGTCCCCGTTGGGATAATTAGTAATCGTTAAGAGATAGTAAATTGGGCGTTTATGCGCCGTCACCCAGCTCTGCAGCGGCACACGTCCAAACTGTAAAAGGTGCATCATTATGTAGCTGGAGGTCAGCAAAGAAGCTCTCTTTATTCATAGGGGTAATGGTGATTTTTTTTTTTGGGTTGTTGTTTTTGTTGTTGTTTTTGACTGAGTAAAAGTAGCAATACCACAATGTAGAACTATTATATTACAAGTGAAAGTCTGGTATTCAATATCTATATATCACACAATATCTATGTGTCCCAGAAATGTGTAGGCCTACCATTTAGGCTATATATTGTTGTGTAGTTAATATTTTTTTATATTTAAAAATGAATAATGAAAAAATGAAGAAAAAAAAACTTGCACAAGTCACTTTGGCATATAGGCCTACTTAAGCAGGTTGCTAGTCACTTGCCAATGAATTAACCCCGCCCATGTTGATGGGGTGATTGAGGACATTCCCCTTGAGATTCCCCCTCCCCCCTTTGTCCCATGCAGTGCCTTTAAAGGTGACTAGCCTACAGCCCCTTGGTGTGAAGCAGACAGACTGTGATGTTGCTCTCTCTGGAACTGCCCCCCTCCCCCTCACTCCATCTCTGCTTGCAGGCAGTTGGGACTGGGAGTGCGCTGCTTGTTGACGCCCATTTGTGATGTAAATCGCATCACAGGACAGCCGCCTACAGGCCAAAATTTGGGAAAATATTTTAAACATTTGGGGATTATGAGAAGTAGAGACACATCTGAAGGCGATAAAGTTGATGTTGGGCAAGGTACATGCGTTATTGATTTTTGTATTATGTTTTTTAGACAATTGAACAACTGCTGAACGTGGAGTTACAGATGGAAACACACACACACAAACACACTATTTTTTGGGGCAATTCTAATTAAGGTTGTGTGATGTGTGTATTCATTCTCTGTCAAACCCTGAGGAAGACTGCTACAGTCGAAACGTTGATTGTTTAAATAAATGATATGCATCGTGGCTGAAGAGCTGTGCCTCTTTCCTCTCAACCATTATTAGGCAGTTTAAGCTTGACGATTTTCAGTACGGCAACACCAGGCTGAGTACGGCTGCTATGACGTAATCGCCATAGCAGTCAAAATCAAAATCCAACAGCCGTCGGTGACGCGGTCCCACCCCTTTTACTGAAAGCTTTGGTTCCCATGGCGACGCGTCTATACAGCAGACGTTTTAGGCGCAACGTGCAAAGGGAGCTTCTGGCGTAGTACAGACGGCGGCACGTTGATCTATCGAGGGCTGATCATTTACGGTTACCGTTGCCATCTGTCGTAGCCGTCATTTGCTTAAAGTCGCTAGTATCTGCGTTGCCAGCACCTCACCAACCTAGGTGTGCACTCCTCCTTTTGTGCTTTCTTGTCATTGATATATTTAACATATATGAATGAATGAATGAATGAATGAATCAGTATGCTAAGCTTCGTGGGACATCTGGCCTACATCTGGCCTATGCATCATTGCACAAAGCACCCAAAGTTTGTTGTACGCCCAGGGTTACATTGGCCAAGCTTCGGGGGGCGCTTAATAAAATTAACTCATAAATAGCACAGCTCACTTCACAATAGCTGTCATTTCAGTTTTTTTGTCATGCCACCATTTTGGCCCATCCCATATATGGGATTGTACGGCACATTACATAAAAAGAAAACAAGTGAAATTATAACAATCCTTCCAGTTGCCCTCATATAGACAAACAAGCATATACAATGAATGCATACATGAACAAACATCCTTTTACATAATACACAATCTGGGGACCCATCAGCAAAAAAAAAAGGGAAAAAAAAGTAGCTCAGAATCTGTTCTTGAGAGATTAAACCTCCTCCTCAATCACCAGGCCTTTTCAAGAAATGAAACAAATGGAAAATAAATAATACATATTATTATCTGTCTACGGTAACTAAAACGGTTAGGTTCCGAACGGAACCCTTGTTTATTTAATACCGGAGGAGAGGTCCCCCATTGGGATATCAGCGCCACCTGGCGCGCAACAGAGTAAAATCATATCCTCCCGTACGTCAAATATCATTTGTCGGAAGGGCTGTCACTCACAAACGAGGGCGCCGCCCCCGAGTGCATAAAGGAAACCCTGCCTAACATGGCGTCCTCTTAAGACTGCTTCTCTGCCCGCAACGTGCGAGCCGAGGGGCCTTAATCTGGGGGACCTCTCCTCCGGTATTAAATAAACAAGGGTTCCGTTCGGAACCTAACCGTTTTAGTTACCGTAGGCAGATAATAATATTTATTATTTATTTTCCATTTGTTTATCAAAAACACGACCTTCCCGAGAAGACCCGCCCTTACCCACCTCTGATTGGCCTACCAAACGTCAGTCTCTGTGACTCATTAGGAAGTGTGTTCCTGCAACCTACCTTGATTTTATATTTGGAAAGTTAATATAAACGTTGTCCTTTCTAAGCCATCTAGCCATAGAAAAATTACAAATCTAGTATTGAAATGCACAGAAAAATTACAGGATTCTGTGGGTGGTTCATGGTGTGTGGTCTGGTGCATTTAAAACAAGCTTTTTATCTCACGTTCTGTAAATCCAGTGTTGTTGTCAATGAGACGCCTAAAAAGGCAGATTTACGCCAGCTCGGGGACGCCTAAAAAGGCAGATTTACGCCAGCTCGGGGACGCCTAAAAAGGCAGATTTACGCCAGCTCGGGAATGAACCAGCATGGGAACCCTGAAAGGCGCATTTTGCCTGCGCAGGCGTCCCGCGACGGCAAACTGCTCCATTTGCGGATACGGTCCCAAAGGCCATATTTGACGTTTTGGGTGTGAGAGTGTTGACACAAGCCACCACAATCACATAAATAATGTTTTGGGGTGAGCATTCGGCACAAGTGCCAATCAAAGTGACTGCACTGGCCAATCACAGGGCATCTTTTCCGTGACTTGGCAAAACACATAAAAGCATAACATCTGTTTAGCAGAGTGTGATGGCTTGTGTGGGACAACAATGGCAATGGTGTTTGTAATGACAACTAGTAACACATTCATGAAAAATAAAAACACTTTTGACCACAACAAATTAGTGTAAAAGCGATAGGCTTATAGGCTCCACTCTATGCTATGAGAGCTGCTGGGTTCTGCTGGGGAAACTGGACAACAGGAGCATTTCTGCCTAATAGACCCCATGGACAGTCTTTTTGGATCAATACATGTAGGAAAATGGGCCTAGAAGTGATTTAGGGAGGAGTTGTCCTTTAACAACCTTCATATTACATTCATAGTGAATTCATAACAAATTTAAAATATTGTTTCGGACACAATTCTTATTTTCACTGGAGACTCTAAATAATATATGTTCTGTTAATTTCTCAAATTCCTTTGCTTCCTTTACTTTACACCAACTTTGTCCAACTCTCTCACAGGCTCCGTTAAGCAACTCATCTGAAGATCCAACTACCAGGGTCCTCTCAACATCTACAGTAGGAGGATGAACCTGTGTGATCTTTATACTTGCACATACCATAGTTACCATAGTTTGAGGGGCAACATTTGGGGTTCCAGGGGATGGCGATCGCCACCCCTTTTGCATTTAACCTCAAATGCCTGGTCTTTGTTTTTTTACAACAAGAGTTAATATTTTAGATTGTAATTAGAGAAAAGAAAAGGTGAGTGCTAGAATGTTTTCATTTACTTTGTTCTATTGTTTTAGCACGTTTAGCGATTCTGATTTCAGTGGGTGGGGGGCATGTGTACAAGTGGCTATTAAAATATGTCTTTTTAGACACAATAAGCCAGTGATTTCTTTATTACTATTTACAATAACACTGCTAGCAAAATCTGTCCAGCCACTGAAATCAACATCATTAAAATCTAGAAAACGATAGAAAGGAGTAAATGAAAACATTTTATCACTCATCTTTTATTTTATTTTATTACAATCTAAAATATGAACCCTTGTTGTAAAAAAAATAAAATAATAAGTTGTCCTTTAAGTATTTCATCCACCTCTTTTCATGCATCTCTTTTTTGCAGATTAATCTGATTTTAGATTAACACTTGTTTTCTTTCTGCAACCATACATTCATAAATCACTTTAAAACATGACCTTTATAAATAGCAAGAACAGCTGATCTACAAGCTCACAACGCATTACATTACGATGCATTGTTTCATTGTGAGGCTTGTTGTGAAACTATTTTTTAAATCAGCTGAAGTGATCACTTTTTTAATCAACCTCTAGTTTGTTTGTTTTGTATGCAGAGCTGAAGGTTTTATTTGGAGCTGTTGTCTCTGGAGTTTCTGTATTAATCGGTAGCTGAATTGTTAATCGATATAATATACGTTAATCAAAATACTATTTTTGTTTAATTGAAAAAGTAACATGGCATGACTTAATAATCATAAAAATTGCACACCTTTTTTGACAGCTTCCATAATAGGCTGTGTGTGACATTGGGACTGGTTTACATGAATTATAATGAAGATTTTAAATGATTGAAATAACATGTTAATTAATCCGTGCTAACGTTGTTAATCGTCTGATCTCTTTGTTATTCATTTAATTTTCTTTGTGAAAAAATTGTTAATCAATGTTATTAAATCATTTAATGCATATTATTCAGAACTTAATGCATATTATTCATCATTTAATGCATATTATTCATCATTTAATGCATATAATTCAGCATTTAATGCATGTTATTCAGCACATAAAATGTTGTTATACAAACTACACAAGGATTCTCTGCGGAAAAACGTAACTGTACCAGGCCGGGTGGCCTAACCTACCCATGCTACTACTTGAATTTTGGAAGCATGTGTTGGACTTTTGGACAAAGTCTATTGGATGTAGCAGAAAATAGTCGGAAACTAGATAAACCATGAACCTATAATCAGCCTATATAGCACTCACTCTATCAATAAACTGTACATTGAAACTATACTCACTATAGGATGCCAGGTCTATAATTGAGCCTGGCATTTGTCCACAGTACATACTAATTACATTTTTGCCTTTGCATAATTCTGCATGGTCGTCAAGGCTAGAGTGGGGTGGAGTCTGAAGAGGTGAGTGTCTTCAGATTAAAAACATGATCTCTCCCTGGCCTCTAAGCCTGGCCTAGATAATAATGTTATAGTTGTATCATACTGGCATTGCACAAAGTTAAATGTTTGTCATTTTAGTTCCCATTGGCTGTGTCACCTAATCAATCAAATTCTAAGGTGAATTAAAATGCTGAGGCCACTATTATTTCAATATGCATTTCCCCCACATTCATGGAAAAAATCGAACCTCTGTTCGAAGTGGAGCTGTGTGTGTGTGTGTGTGTGTGTGTGTGTGTGTGTGTGTGTGTGTGTGTGTGTGTGTGTGTGTGTGGCCTGGCCTGAACAACAGCGCCCTCGTGTGGTCACAAAAGGTCCTGTTCAAACTCAACGGGACAGTTCTCACTGGTGAGACAGGACACACATTGCTGCCTATAGGGAGCTCTGTTCCACACAGCTCCAAAAAAGGAAAGAAAAGTCAACATCAATTACTTTCAAGCAGTCGACAAGCTCAATGGTCAATATTTTGCTTCTTATAAATTTTCTTTCTTTTTTTGTCTTCTTTTTTCAGTTTTATTATTGAATTGCAAAAAAATAAAAAATCTTAAAAACGACACACCTTTTGGACACATGCTATAGTAGGCTTTGAGTGACATTGTGACTACCGCAGCTTTACATGTACTAGAATGGAGGGCTCTGTAGACTAAGACTATGGTTGAAATGTTCTTTTATGTGGCACCCTCATGTTCATATTAGTGAAAGTGCTTTTGCAGGTTCAGTGTAGAGGCCCACCAAAGATGTGAGTTACTGTAACAATAGGGTTTGAGTGGATCAGCATTGATTTTGACAGAAAAGTACATTTTAGTTTTAGTCATAGTCTTTTGAACAAAATTACATTAGGTTTTTGTTACATTTTAGTCATCTGAAATGCTTTAGTTTTAGTCAATTAAAAGGTATTTTATTTTATTACAAACATCGGCCAAATTGTTAAATAACATAAGGCAAAGAAAAGTTCAAATATGATTAGATTGAGACCCACTGGATTGATAGATGGATAAATAGAGTAGTTGAGCACTCTTGGACCCATTTCGAGCTGCCTCTGGGCCTATGTCCAGACTGATACCGTGGAGGAACCAGTGAGTTCCAGGCTGAGCGATAAGGACCAAGGCTGGGCTACTGGGCTGTAAACGCAGGATTCGGAACGCCAGAGGAATAGTTCCGGGGCTATTTCTACATAGTATTAATTTGGTGAGAAACAGGGTTATGAATAAAAAACATTCAGGACTGTAGCACTGAATATCCAGTCTTATCAACAACCGTCCAAAGGTTTTCCTTCACTGTGAGAACAGAGCTGTAGCAGCGATGCAGACCACCATGTTGAAACCAGGCATCAAGTTACACAGAATAGGTAGGTAGTAGGGGTGTAACGATATAGTAACTGTATCGAAATATCGTTTTTAACATAAAAAATCGAAGTATATCGAAATGAAAACAGCTAAAATCGAATCGTATCATTTTATTTTGTATCGTATCGAATCGGCAGTGCAAAGAATCGATTGTATCGATACTACCTACTTGTGCATTGTATTTAGCATTTTTAAGAAGAAAAAATTATAAGGAGGGGTTTAATTATTTTCCCTTCCATATAGCTACACTGGTCTATCGATAAATGTGTGTAATCTCTGTGTTCATGTCAAGGTGCAGGTTTGTCAATATACAATGTCCATGTATTTGGCAGATAATCACTGTGTTTATACTTATTTATATCCATAATAATACATGTTTCCCTTAAAACCCTGCACTATCCACACCTTTCACACAGATTTAATTTCTTTGCTAAATAGTTACTATATCGATTTTAAATAATTAAATTGTATGGTGTCGTATCGTTAACCATGTATCGTGATATGTATCAAATCGCTATTAAAATGTATCGTTACACCCCTAGTATGTAGTGTTATATTATGTTCACTGTAAACATTTAGTCTAACAGGTATACTGTTATATTATGTTCACTGTAAACATTCAATCTAATACAGGGGTCTCCAGGCCAAGGACCCCTTAGCTGAGAGAGAACCGAAGCAGGCTGGGACCCCCACACTATCATATTGTATCAAATTGTCTTTTCATACATGTGATTGATAGATCGATAGACCTGTTTGACAGTACTATCAACAGAGTTGTTCATTAATGTCTGTTTGTCTATACATTATCTTTTCTAAGCATATTATGTTGGATTGATTTTCATGTGTTTTCAGACAGAGTAAGACAGCCCATATCTGTGTGGCTGGTTCAGGCAGGGATTTCCATGTATGGGCATAAAAGGGATTTACTATACAGTACATGGATCTACATACCGGTATATGGGTAACTGGTCCGATATACATCACTGGCCAGATGGCCAAGAATTGGCGTGACCTGAGGTCGCATGTCGCCCTGAGGCGTCTTAGTAGTATTTATACACCCACGTCTTTAATGTCGCTTTTCCCAGCTGTCTTTTATAAATATTGACCGAATGAAAACTAGGACGCCAGTCGACTTTGAGGTCGACTATGTCACTATGGACTTCCCTGCCGAGCGACTTTAATCGACTTTTATATAAAAGCATTGTTTAAGCTTTTATTTGGGTTAATAGACGGAGCGAAACGGTTAGCTTACCTTCGGCTAGTAACAAGACGTAAACCGTGAAAAAAAAGGATACGATTATGACGTCACTGCTAAACCAAGCCTTCCTGTTTACATTAGCTCCTGCTAGCCGCTAGGCTCAATGCAAACCATCCGACCCTTACGCAGCTTCACTAGGTCGGATTTTGATTCGGAAACTTTCTGTGTGGCGTCTGTATACGTTCCGGTGCCCATACCGATGGTGTTTTAGACGATCAAGCACGAATTGAACAGGATTGAGCTCAGATGGCGGCCCGCCGGAGCTCCCATTGTGAGTCAATGGAGCGACGTCACTGTCCCATCCTTCAAACATGATTTTAACATGGCCTCTTCTAAGGTCTATGCTCTTGTATGGTTTTAGTGTTACGATGGCTCACTCTAGTGTAGAGGTCTTCACGGGGGCCCGACCCCGAAATTACCCGAGGACCCGAAAGACCCGTATCGGGTTCGGTCAGTGTTTTATCATAATCACTCGGAGCCGGGTTGGAAACGGTCGCATTTCCCTCGGAACACTTCGGAACACGGGACTGTAATCATTATGTGTATAACCCGAGAGGACCCGATAGGACCCGTACTGTGTGTGTCTGTGTGACGTGTGTGTACTTTATGCTTTTTATGCAAACTATAAAGCAAGCAATCAATCAATGTGTGTGTGTGCGCTGGCGTGCGCTGCTGCGCTTAGGCTGCGCTATGATCAGGATATACAGAACGGACTGGAGTTGTGTTTAACGTGTGTGCTGTGCTGTGTTAAGGCTGACCTAGGATCAGATTCAGGTCCGTTATTAGCCGCGAGGCAGCGACATGAAGAACGGGAACGGCTGTAACTGTGAGATGATAATGCTGGTCTAAGATCAGATTTACAGCGGGGAAAAAGGAGCTTGGTGCGTGCGTAATGCATGCGTGTGCGTGATGCGTAGCGCAGCTTCTCAAGTAAAACCATGACAAACAAACAGAAAATGACATGCCTCTGTTCATAGAAAATAGCCTAAAAGTATTCCTGTATCCCTTGCATTTGTTTCTTCTGCCTGTCGCCCTGCCGCACAGCTGCCGTGAGTGAGGGATCTCGGACTCTCGGTACATTAAAGGGGATTTTAATAATGATTTAATGGTCGGGTCTCTCGGAACCTCGGAAATAAAAGGATTTCGGGACAACATGTCACGGGTTTCGGTCTGTAAAAAAAGAAAGTCGGAACGGGACGGAATCGGACGAGACCAAACGGGGCCACTCGGGTTTGGTTTTTTAATTTGATTATTATTTCGGAACGGGTCGGAAACGGATGAAATTTGACGGTACTTTTCGATTTCGGTTCGCTTTTTTGGACCCGTGAAGACCTCTACTCTAGTGGTCATTTTGTGGTATGATATATCATCATGGCAATGTAATGAGACCCCATCATGATGATAAAATATAGCTATTTCCTGGCGTTATTAGCGCAAATTCATATTTTTATTTGGCTGGCAATGTGTTAACAAGCTGTCTAAAAATAAACTAGATTGGATCCATTTGGAAGACGGGTAAAAAAAGAAGAAAAAAAAAGAGTTTTGGACATAAATGGTTTCCACCAGACAGCGACACCATTAAGTCAGGTATATTTCTGTCCTGCTGCATCCATTCCCCTGCTCTTGCATTTGTTTAGTGTGTGATTATTCACCGTGTTGCTGTTCACATGCCGTCTCATATCAGATCAGAGTCGCCGCCAGCTTTTGTTTTCAGCCCTGTTTGGGAAGCAGCAGCATCATGGTCCATTTAGCTACGTCTCCACTGATTAATTCGAAAGCAACCCTGTTTCCCCCATGCCTTCATTTTGGCAAGACATATTCATAAATAAATATTAGTGACTTTGGAAGGTGCACTGCAAACTGCAGATGTTCTATCAGTCTCTCAACTCTCTGTTCTTTGTGACTGCCTGCTTGGGGTTTAATGTACGGGGACCAGGCAGGGATGGAGCCATGGGCAAGATTCCACCGGTTTGGTTTTTGTCCTGGTTTTTCCAGGGTTTTCTACGGTTTCTTTTTTTACCTAAAGTCCTTGGGCTGGAGCATAGAGTTTTAATATAAACAGGCTGGAGACTCGGCCACCGGCTGAACACTGCTGCTGCTGTTGGTGTTAACTTGTCATCTTCCCGAGGGCTTCCTTCCTAGAGTAGCAGCCTAACTTGCAGTGTTTCTCAGACTTAAAAATGTCAAGGTCTCCTTACAGTGTACAAATGGAACCCCATTTGTACACTGTCAGAGTTATCAGAGTTACAGACCCCCCTAAAGGAACCCACAGTGTCCCTGGAATCCACGTTGAGAAACAGTGGCCTAACCTTTCTTGGGTTGAGCCGTGGCATGGACAATGCATGAGTGGGGGGCGGCGGATGGGGAGGAATGCGAGTGAGGCAGCATGGACTCACTGAGAGAGAATTATGCACTGGGCGCTTGTGTGAGAGATGCCTACACACACACAGTTGCACTTGGCGCCCGGGCAATTGCCCAGGATGCCCAGCGTATTCCCCGGGCCTGACAACCTGGTGCCTGGACAGGTACGACTTACTGGCTCTGTTCCACTGTAGCATGTGGTCCCTCTGGATATAGCCTGTGAAGTATTTGTGAATTTTTACAAAAATACTAAAACATATCGTCACTGTCGGGCAGAAACCTCGTATCTCCAAGTTTCAAATTTGTACATGTTTTCGCAAAGTAAAGCACTGATTCATCATATGGCCATGGCAGAAAAGTAGTGGAAACAGCTGATCTAGTACACAACGCCTCGCGGTGTGAGGCATTGTGTGCTTGTAGATCGGCTGTTTTCACGAGTTTAAATCATTTTAAAAATGATACATACAAAACAAACGGTTTTGGACATACAATGTTTCCACCCGACAACAACGATATATAGAGGTCTACTCTAGTCTGTGAAAATAGCAAATGTACAAGCTCACACCGCGTAGCAATGTATAGATCAGTTATTTCAGCACGGTCCTCTCACCTACACTCCGTCCAGGCCTGGAAATTAATTGTTTGAGGGGCACAAAGGACAAATGCCAGGGCAGCAAGGTCATCAGATAAAACAATGATTATCATGAATTGAATTTAAGGGTTGAGAGTTATTTCATTTTAAATAGACAGTATAAATATCACCAACATAAAGGAATAAACACACAAAGCTTTTCATTAATTCAGAATTCAGAATCTCAGCAAGACACTGGTGTCTAAAAGTGTTGTCAACGTGCACATGAGGTCGAGGGCATGAGGATATGTGTGTGTGTTCCGTTGCGTATAATGCGTATATGTATTACATAACTTTTCACGAATGTATATATTTTTTAAGCGAACATTTGTAATTAAAGTTTTGCTTTTTTTTTTTTTTTTGTCAGCATAAAAACCTTGAAGTATACATTTACTACTTTCAACACATTATTGCTATTAACAAAAATAACTTCTTCCTTGACTGGTTGGGGTTGCGGTCAGGTTAGTCAGGGTGGTCTGGGGGGCTTGTGTGGGCTGGCTGTGGGTCCGCAGACCATTCAATACATATAAAAAAGAAATGAAGCTAATAAGATAGTGGAGCTGCCGTGGAGAAAATAAACTGCCAGCGAAGCAGGATCCACTGTGAGTCTGCCCACATCTCTGGAGGTCAGCGCGACCTCCACACTGACGCTTTTATCTGGAAGAAAGTGAGCTGGTGTGTGTGCGTGTGTGCGTCTAATATACTTAGAATTTGAGAAATAGACAGAGCTTTTCAACCAGAATTAAGCGATAATTTACGGAGGGCCATTTTGTCCAGCATAAAACCAAGACGTATGTGTTCTCAGCCAATGTCACTTGAACGTCAGGCTTTTCATCCTCTGATGGTTTTGAAGAGTGTGTGCGTGTTCGTGTGCGTGTGCGCGTGTGTGTGTGTGTGTGTGTGTGTGTGTGTGTGTGTGTGTGTGTGTGTGTGTGTGTGTGTGTGTGTGTGTAAGAGAGAGAGAGAGAGAGAGAGAGAGAGAGAGAGAGAGAGAGCATTATGTTTCAGCATGGCATCCCGTTGTGAGCTGTTTTGCAAAAGAAGAAGAAAGAAAAAGCGTTCCATCTTGAAAGCGTTAGAAGGAAAGTGTGCTGGTATAATGTACTGAACAGTCATTCCAGAGGCTCAGTTCTGCCTCTTTGCACAGGAGCAGTAAGCACAAGTCTGATGACATCCCTGCACTACACGTTATGACCCTGTATGTTGGTGCCATTACACAGATGATGAGAAAGTATATGCTCTCTCTCAACGTGTGTGTGTGTGTGTGTGTGTGTGTGTGTGTGTGTGTGTGTGTGTGTGTGTGTGTGTGTGTGTGTGTGTCTCTCCTAGTCTTAACCCAAAGTACCAAAAGGGAAAGCAAAGAAAACTACCCTCACCAACTTGAACTCTCGCTTAGTAAAACAGACCTAAGTTACTTGGACCACTTTCTTCCATCTACGCCATACATGTAGTGCGGCTGTTAAGCTCATTATATGGAAGGTATTGTGCATTTTATGAAAGAAGCATGAAACTTTCTACAGTGTTTCTATATACTATGAAGTTTGTTTTCAGACGTGGAAGCACTTCTGAATTGACCTCTGCGGCCCCCGAAATCCAAGATGTCCGACTGTCCGTCCAAAATAGTGTTTTTACCTTTATAACTCCAAATGCATTGATTTTAAGACCCATAAATGTATTAAAGTTGAATATAAAATCAGGCATTGCGGACATTTTGGTACCAAGTACGTGTCTGTATCCATTTCAGTTCTTGAGATACAGCATATAGGTACACCTGAGTCTGTAAACGTACCTATATGTTGTATCTCAAAAACTGTAATAGATACAGACACATACTTGGTACCAAAATATCCGCAATGCCCAATTATATATATATACTATAATATGTTTATGGGTCTTAAAACCAATGCTTTTGGAGTTATAAAGGAAAAAACACTTTTTTGGACGGACATCTTGGATTTCTGGGGCCGCCATCTTTGATTTTCACCTGGCTCGGCTTCTTAATTCAAAGAGTGGCCTCCAAAGATGATGTGTACCAATTTTCACGCTTGTATCACAGAGTGAACGATTGCTCTTATTATTTCCTGTACTACGAGGCAAGACTCCTGATCAAGATCTAATTCTTCATTGTCAGTTTCTTCATTGTCAAATTAGTTTTTGTACCAAGCTGCACAGGCACATCCATATGCTCCACTTCAGTAAAGCCCTCTTATGACAGAGACAATGCCCTATACTGCACTGGTTTACACTTGCCTGTAAGTGGAAACCAGTGCACAAACTGTTCCAAGCATCTGGCCTGAAGAAGTTCTTAAGTTTAAAGCTGGGGGACCAACCTGCCTTCTACCATGTGCCAGCCACAATTCATTGGTGAGGGCTTTGGATACCCTTGATTTGCTGTTGATTTGGGGTCATAGAGTGTGGCTCTCTTTTTTCCTATAGTGAACTGGCAGTGAGAGCACTCTGCACTGTAGAGGCTTGAGGATGTTTTTGGAGAGGCTGTCGTGGAAGTCTTTCGTGGAAGTCTTTATTCTTTATTACCAGTTGGTTCCCAACAAATTAAGTGATAATTTTCTTGCCAGACTGCAGCATTTCCAAGGTCCTTCAGTGTATCTTCTGAATCAACATCACCAGTTGTAAGAGACACTAGATCATAAACATTCTCCTATTGGAAGATGTGATCTTTTGATTCTTGGTGTCTTCATCATCATGTGTCAGTCCAAAACATGATCTGGTATCCTCTGCCAAGGTTGCACAAACACCTTCATTGTAGGTGATGGACCAACGGTATATAATGTGTCTCATGTCTGTGATCATAAGCAGCAAACCAGGGCATCATGCTCTTGAAATAATATTCACCATTTCTCTTGCCAGCATCAACTAATATTAGCTTTGCTACCTACATTTTCATTACATTACCACATTAGCAGTACATTACATTATGCAACTTTGCTCAACATTATTGCAGCAAATTTAAAATAAATGGTCAGTACTGATTTGTCAGAATACAACCAGGAGGTGTTATCTTAGGTCAAGTCAATATCAGCTTTGGCCCCCTGACAACCAGGTATGACTGCACACACAGAATCAGCCATATCCTCCATCACACCCAAAGACAATTATATTCATTATCACTTTTGCCAGCATCAACTAATATTTGCTTTGCTACTTGCATTTTCGTTTCACTACCACATTAGCAGTTATACGTTTGGAAATTCACAAACCCCTCACCAATGAATTGTGGCTGGCACATGGTAGAAGGCAGGTTGGTCCCCCAGAACCTTAACTTAAGAACCTCTTCAGGCCAGATGCTTGGAACAGTTTGTGCACTGGTTTCCACTTACAGGCAAGTGTAAACCAGTGCAGTATAGGGCATTGTCTCTGTCATAAAAGAGGGCTTTACTGAAGTGGAGCATATGGATGTGCCTGTGCAGCTTAGTACAAAAACTAATTTGACAATGAAGAAACTGACAATGAAGAATTAGATCTTGATCAGGAGTCTTGCCTCATAGTACAGGAAATAATAAGAGCAATTGTTCACTCGGTGATACAAGCGTGAAAATTGGTACACATCATCTTTGGAGGCCACTCTTTGAATTAAGAAGCCGAGCCATGTGAAAATCAAAGATGGCGGCCCTTCGAAATCCAAGATTTCTGTCCAAAAAGGTGTTTTTTCCTTTATAACTCCAAAAGCATTGGTTTTAAGACCCATAAACATATTATAGTTGAATATAAAGTTGGGCATTGCAGATATTTTGGTAACAAGTATGTGTCTGTATCTATTACAGTTTTTGAGATACAACATATAGGTACGTTTACAGACTCAGGTGTACCTAAATGCTGTATCTCAAGAACTGAAATGGATACAGACACGTACCTGGTACCAAATTGTCCGCAATGCCTGATTTTATATTCAACTTTAATACATTTATGGGTCTTAAAATCAATGCATTTGGAGTTATAAAGGTAAAAACACTTTTTTCGACGGACATCTTGGATTTCGGGGGCCACAGAGGTCAATTCAGAAGTGCTTCCACGTCTGAAAACAAACTTCATAGTATATAGAAACACTGTAGAAAGTTTCATGCTTCTTTCATAAAATGCACAATTGGTTTGGTTAACAGCCCCACTAATGAGCAAGTGGCGGCCCGGGGGCCACATGCGGCCCCACCTTCACTTAATGAGGCCCACAGGTTAATACCAGAATACTGATATATTATTGAATTCAGCTGTTACAATTCCAAACATGACCTGCTTTAATTCCTATATTAGTAGCTTAATGACTAGTGTAGTAGTATTACATGACAAAGTAGGACGTATAGCAATATGCAATATGGCCCCTCTGGAGTGAAGGTGGAAATATAGCGGCCCTGGCCATCATCAAAGTTGCCCACCCCTGATCTACGCCAAACCTATTCGCCCTACAACCTATTCGCGTCTACAACTCGATCTACGATGAGGTGCGCTTGTAGATCTGCTATTTTTGGCAAACGTTCCCTCCCTGAATAGGGAGGCCGGGGTTCACAAAAACCAAACAATAAGACAAAAAGCGAAAACTAAACAAACACTGCATCTGAGATGTAGCATAATGTGCAGTCCTCCCACCGGATTCCTGACCGTCATTTCTCACCGCCCACAGTTCATTTCAGTCCGCTGCTCCCGCCCGCATAACACAAATGTTAAGTGCCGGTTTTAGTCCCGCATCTTCCTGCGATGTCTCCGTATAATCCTGCATAATCCCTCATTATTTCCATTGGGACACAGACAACATTACAAACAGAGAGAGAGAGAGAGAGAGAGAGAGAGAGAGAGAGAGAGAGAGAGAGAGCGAGAGAGAGAGACAGACAGACAGAGAATAATCCCCATTTCAGCCCACACTGAAGGCTGGGCTGGACTTAAAACCCAAAAGTCATGAAACCCAAAATCACTTTTTCTATAAATATATATTACTAGCCCTTACTTACCCGTTCAAAGATATGAGCTCCGAAATGATGTGCAGTGTGTGGATTATGGGATGTGCACTGTGCACACAGTATATGAGGGATGGAAAGTAACTTTAACTGGTGCTTGCATGCTAATATGTAGGAGCATCAATGTAAGAAATACCCGTTCCATTTAACGGCTACAGAGATACTGTGTACCGATCTGCATGATTTTGGACAACATCTGTAACAGGGCCAGAACCACCCCCCCCCCCCCCCCCCCCCGCCCGCCCGCCCGCCCGCCTGCCCGCCTGCACACACACACACTCCCCCCCCCCCCCCCCCGTGTGTGTGTGTGTGTGTGTGTGTGTTTGTGTGTGATTGTGCATGGCCTGAACAACAGCGCCCCTCCCTTAACATGTGTGGTCACAAAAGGTACTGTAGGCTAAATAGATATAGATACACCATAAAAATGCAATTATACAGCATACGATTTGTGAAAGTGACAAACGGGCTTCACAGTTATGTCAGGTGTGTTCATATGCTGATGGTGATGCGATTTCAGATCAATTGCTCCAGCCACTGAGGAGAAACGCGGTTTCAGACAGACAGACAGACAGACACTCAGACAGACAGACAGACATTCGGAAAATTATATGTTAGATATCAATGAGTCACTTGTGATAGGGAGCAGTGATATGGTTCAATTTGCACATAGGCTTGTGGATTCAGAGCTTTCTGCTGTCTCTGTAGCTATTTCTGTGTTCTTCCAGTTTCTGGGTAGAAAAGAAATATTTGGCACCACTCATTACATGTGCTCTCGGCGTACCATTAGTTCGGCGTGAGGTGGCTTATCTATTCACTCCTACATTTTAGAAACCACTCCTACATTTTAGAAACCACTCCTAAACATTTTAGATTTCTTTTCATATTCTGAATTCTGATAAAACAAATAAAGAAGCGGGGTTTCTCGCTCCTTTAAATAGATGCATTATGCACATGATATCAAACTATGGGGGAAACGCAACGAGACACATGTGCGTGTGTGAGTGTGTCTGCACTTTTTACGCCCTTTTATCCCGAATTTAGTCGTTTTGCCAATAAATTCCACCCCAGACAGATTTATTTGTGTTGCCACTGCATGTTCCAAATCCCTAAATGGCACCGAGATACAGATGCCCCAGAGCCAGAGGAGTCGTCTACCTTCTCATGTCTGTGGATTTGAGTGAGCCATGGCAGGTTTTCTAAGGCCGTTCAGGTGCAATGAAAAAATAAGGAAAAAATAAAAATAAAAATAAACAAAAGATTTGCCTGTTGAGGGATTTAGCCTGTCAATCATCGCCTCTGCTCCGACCCCCCCAGGGAGCGAAAGAGAGGGGTCAGACGATCTACAAGTTGCGAGGCGGTGTGAGCTTGCAGATCTGCTACTTTCGGCTATAGCCTTTGTCATAATCAAAATAGGGATACTATAGGGTTGAAACCAGTAAGACTCCCTAATCGGGAGATAAGCGACCGTCAGGTCGCATACACAAACTTTAGAAGGCAATGGTAGCCAATCAGGAGGGAATATGGGAAATGGGGTAGATCACGTTGATGACATGACTTGAGATACTGGGGGGGACTTTATCAGACAATAAAATAAAACAATGCTGTTTAAAGAGACTTCTCTCCCCTCACTGTGTACCTCTGTGCATGATTTTAGGGCAAAATCTGTAGGAGCAGTGTCCAAAAATGTGTTTTGCAAAAATCGGCCTGATGGTGGCGCTATATGGGACAGATGCATGTTGATGACATGACTGTAAAGATACTGTGTACCACTTTGCGTGATTTTAGGGCTATGTGAGAAATGAGGGGTCAGCGGTGGCGGAGATATGAGAAGGGGAAATGTGTGACGTGACGGACAGACTGACAGACTGACTGACAGACAGCCACTGGAGGTTTTGATAGTAACTGCGACCTGACGGTCGCAATAAAACAAACAAACTAAAAAAGGTATTTATCCCCCCTGCAGGATCCCTGAGGATCAGCTAGGGACAAACGTTCGGACCTTCGTATACATCTGGGGCCAGCCCTGAAAATATAGCATCTACTGTAGGTTTTATGATTATGATTCCCGTCTTATCCCTCAAGGACAAGGAAACCTGTGTGTGTGTGATGACCAAACACAAAGCACTTACTCTGGATCAAAGCAAACAGAAATCAGCATCACGGAGCTCATTAACGATCCATGAACAAACGCGAGCATGGCTCACTAATTCCCAAACAAACAGGCCTTGGCATGTCAGTAATCTGGACTTAGACGAGGGTCTAGTGTTTCTCAAACAAAGGGTCACAATGCAATTTTGGGTTGCAGACTACTTTTTTTTTTTGGCACCGAATGTAGTGAAAATAGCACACAACGAGCACACAACAAGTCTTGCAACAGCTTGTATGAAGTAGGGCTTTACTTTACAAATTTGAAACTTTGAGATACGAGGTTTCTGCCCGACAGTGACACTTTGCTACTGTTTACAGTGGTGGAAAAAATACTCACATTTCTTGCTTAAGTAAAAGTATCGATAGCAACTACAAAGTAACTCGCAACTAGCCTAAAGTTTTCAAATCATTGTAGTGGAGTCCAAGCCAATAGGCCAATATTTGTCTCTGAGATGTAGTGGAACAGAAGTAAAATTACTGAAAATTGGAAAGACTCCTCAAAAATGTGCTTAAGTTCCAGTACTTGAGTAAATGTACCTAGTTACATTACACCACTGACTATTTTGCAGACTTGTATTGTGCCTGTTTTGGCAGATTTCTATTGTGTGTGATGTTTTGTCAAGAGTGTTCGTTTCATGCAAGCATCAACAAAGCACCCCAAATGTTAATGTGATCATGAATGAACAAAGCCCTGGCCCCACTCAGTCCACGGTCTGTGATATCTGCATTCGTTGAACTCTTTACAGTATGTATGCAGAATTAGGGCTAGGGTTGTCACTTTCTCTAAAAACCCTAGAGAAAGTGACAACAGGTCCAATATTTCCAGATATCACATGGAATCTTGTGCAGCAAAGATAATTTGTCTTTGTCCCCCGTGTCTGACACCTGCTGAGAAACTGAAACAAGTTTCACATCAAAGCAGACGGGAGACCTCACTCCAACAAACAAACAAACAACAAACAAACAAACAAAGTGTCTAAATGATTCAAATCCCCACTGAATGTGATAATTCTCTCTTTTCACCTCACATTTCAAAGTGAGATATTCATTCAGGCATATCTAGTGGGTGAAAAAAGAGGGGGAAAACAGTAATTATCTCAGATACTTGAAATGAGTGGCTTTGCTTTTGGACATTCCAGTCTCATAAACATACCCCTGCAGACTCCATGTTTGATGCTAAAACATTCAGTGTAAGATTCACTTCAAAGCGACGCTCTGTGTGATAGCTAAACAGCAACGCCAGGCTGGTTTAGCTGGCACTGAACCGAGGGGGAGAGGAAAGAGAGAAAAACAGAACAAACGTTTCACGTGATGTCTTCTGAATTCAACAGATTCTCTGAAAGGGCTTAGGAATTAGCTTTATTACTTAAAATAGCAAGATTACCCAAGAGCAGTGGTAGGAAAAGTACTCAAACATTTTACGTAGGTAAAAGTATGAATACTGCAATGTAGAACTTTAACTGTAACTCAGTATAAAAGTCCAGATTTCAACTTACTTGAGTAAAAGTAAAAGACTGTCGCACAAAACTAGTGAAAATAGCCACTCTACAAGCACACAACGCCTCGCAATGCGAGGAACTGTGTGCTTGTAAATCGCCTATTTTCATGTTTTAAATGATAAATACAAAACGAACGGTTTTGGACATACAAGGTTTCCACCCAAAAACGACGATACGTATCAGGCCTTTAGGCCTGTTCATATTTTCTCCGACTTATTTTCGTCGGAAAGGTCCGGCTCAACTACAAAATGACGTCACTCGCGACTTCTGAAAACATTACACCGAATTAGAGTTCGGAAATCTGCACGTCAGAAAGTCTCAACTCTCTGAAGAAAAGTTCGGTTTCGGAGAGACTATATGGACAGGCCTTTAGTCAAAACCCTGAAAAACCATGTGACCAAGAAGTGCTTTTCTCCCTGACTCATGCACAGCTCCCTGCCGTCATTAACATGGCAGCCTTTCTCTGTAAATCACTCTGTGTTAAACGGGTCCACTTATCTTCAGGACAGTCTATGGTAATTACTTGGCAATTTTCTCGAATGCGTAAAAAAAAAAAGAAAAGGAAAAAAAGAAGGGAAAATATCACCCATTTCATCTGAATCGAACTTGGTCATAATTCTAAGGCGTCTACCAATGTCAAGCTTCATTATTTGATTTGGACCTCTGCATTTATTTCTTTTTTTGTCTTGCATTATTTTTGTTTTGCTCTTTCTCTCACACACACACACACACACACACACACACACACACACACACACACACACACACACACACACACACACACACACACACACACCTCTCTCTCTCTCTCTCTCTCTCTCTCTCTCTCTCTCTCTCTCTCTCTCTCTCTCTCTCTCTCTCTCTCTCTGATATTATTTGTGACAATGTGGCCAATGTTTAACCAGTTATTATAATATAGTTTGTTAATTACTGGTACTCTTAATAGATGAATTGTCATTTTTAGATAATAATGGGACCTGCAGGTTGAGAACCCATTCATTTGTACAGTAGTGGGTTAAAATCCCAGGCTAATACACTAAAGTTACGAGTGTGCCGCTTTAAGGGTCTTTCTCACAGTGCAGTGTAAAGTAAAAGTACTGTACTTAAAGGAGTAGTTCGCCGGTTTTCAACCAAGTCTGTGTTCTTTTAGTCAGCTACGTTCATGCTAAAATGCGTCTATTTCCTTACATTACTGTTCTGTGGCCGCTAGGGGTCCATCGTCTAGCTACGTCATAGACTATTTTGGCCAATGGAAAGCCTGGGTTCCCGAAGCTATGACGTAGCTAGACGATGGTCCGTAAGCTACTGAAACTACAATGGGATTTGACCCGGTGCAGTTGCCGTAGCCCCCCCCCTCAACACTAGCTAGCATTAACACAACAACAACAAACAGTATGGTTGTTTCAGACACGTTTTCTACTGACATAGGGACTTGCTGGCAGAATCTTCGTTAGAACTACTTTTTATATGAACTGGAGTAGGCTATACATTAGATTAGAAGAAGGAAAAAAAAGAAGAAAAAAAAACAGCGACGGGAACCAGAGAGAAAAGACGTGCGTCTGCCAGCTGGGACTCCACTACGCTAACATCATACAGACACACTGTTGTATGACCATTCTCTGCACCCAAGTTATTCTGCCCACCTTTGTTGGGCAGAATACTACTACTTCTTGCTGCTAGGATCCCTAAATTGAACTGGAGGAGACAACCGAAACACAATGGTATGTTTCATTCATGTATAACTTGTTTGTGTATGTGTGTGTCATCATCAATGTGTCCTGGCATACACGTTCTTATTTTAATCCCAATTACTGAATGTAAAGCCTGTACGTTTTCTTTAGAATATGTATGATGGCACTGATTTTACTAGTATTTCACATTAGGAGTCCACTAGTACTGTGGTTCTCAAACCTTTTATTTTCTAGTACCTCCTACGTGTCCATTTGGTTCCATTTGTACACTCTGACAGAGATGGAAAAAGGACAAAGATACTTGAGTAAAAGTAGGCTATCAATACTGCATAGAAACGTTCTGTAAGAAGTAAAAGTACTGGCATCAAAATATACTTTAAAAGTACAAAATGTTTGAAAATGGCAGATCCACAAACTCACAACACATCGCATCAACGCATTGTGAGCTTGTAGATCATCTATTTTCAGATAGCCTGGGTAAGTGGGTATAAAATAGGGCTAAAGTTGATTAATTAGGTTTTATAATATAATCATTTATGTGCAAAGTAACTGACATTTTCAAATAATTGTAATGGAGTACAAGTACTATAAAGTACAAGTACAGAAAGCTGGAAATATTCAAAGTACAAATACAGTACAAAGTACAACATTTTACAAGTACTGCTTACACCACTGCTCTCAAAAAATAGAGAGCACTAGTAGGCTACTATTTAGGTCTAGCAGATCTGTCTCTGGTAATATTTAATATTTGTATGTGCATGACAAAAATGTACACCAGGGGTAGGTAACCTTAGGCACGAGTGCCAACATTGGCACAGGGGAGGGTGGGCACACTAGCAGAAGTGTGACACAGGATTTTTATTTCAAATATATATTTTAAACATGGTCAATTAAATGAAGTCACCTAATTTGCAGCAAATTACATCCTGCACAACTCTGACTGGGGAGGGAGTCTGGGAGATAAGTGACTAATTGCTAAGCTGGTATGGCGATGAACCCTTTGTGAGTGACAGAGACAATGCAACATGTTACAGTCTTTTCTTCTTCTCACTGCAGGCACTGCAGTATCGTTTGGAGTGTCCTGGAGAGTCGTCGCAAGTGGAGAGTCGACGTCTTCTTACCCTGGCATCATTATATTGTATTATACATAACAAATGCATAGAGATGTGAAAATATCTGATCCTTCCCTTGTCATAATATATAATAAAATAGATTCAATACATTTGATTTTCCTTCTTTTCTGTTTTTACTGTATTGAGTGCTGTGTGAACCTGCTATTTGTAACACAGTAAACACAGTACAATCAAATTGTCGATTGTAGCCTGTGCAGTTTAACAAACAGTGGCGAGTACTTCTGTTTCAGAGCATTACTGTAGTCCAGTGGTTCTCAACCTTTGAGTCTGGGAGTTTGAGCTTGTAGATCGGCTAGTTTCACAATATTTATCTGTGGAACGGAAACAAGCGGATGTAATACTGTACCTCAACTCCTACAGTCTAAGTGCTTATCAGGGTGGGGGTCCCCAGTTCAGTTGCTTTGGGGGTCACGGCTTGAAAAGGTTAAGAACCACTGCTCTAGTCCAGCAAATAATGGGTGATAAAGGCAGGCATAAAAAATACTTGAATGACATCTAAAATATGACAGTTTGCAAGGATTAAACCAAAAAAGCTCATGACAATGTAATAGCCTATATTGTTTTTATTCACAATGTGATTCTTTGTTCGCCTGTAGTATGCCTTTTTGGTGTGTGGAGTCCACCTGAAATTGAAACAGTTATTGTTCTAAGAGTTTGTGCTGTCATACAAAGGACAGGTAGAATGGAATGGATGTATCTTTACAGAAGGAGGTACCCTCATCAAAAAACACTACTGAATCACTACACAAAACCTATTTGTGTAGTAGTGACTGTGTAGTCATGTGTAGCAATTGTGTAGTAAATCTGTAATGTTTTCACTACTCATGACACACCAGTAGAGTTTTGTAGTGAAACAGTAGTGTTTCCAGTAGTAATCAATCGAAGTAGTGAAAAAGCTGTTAAAACACTACTGCTTCACTACAAAGGCATTTAAATAGTGATTATGTAGAGATTTTACTACTTGTTTATGTGTAATGAATATGTAGTCACAACACTACATATTCACTACTCATGACACACCAGTAGAGTTTTGTAGTGAAACAGTAGTGTTTCCAGTAGTAATCAAGCAGAGTAGTGAAGGCATTTAAATAGTGATTATGTAGAGATTTTACTACTTGTTTATGTGTAGTGAATATGTAGTCACAACACTACATATTCACTACTCATGACACACCAGTAGAGTTTTGTAGTGAAACAGTAGTGTTTCCAGTAGTAATCGGAGTAGTGAAGGCATTTAAATAGTGATTATGTAGAGATTTTACTACTTGTTTATGTGTAGTGAATATGTAGTCACAACACTACATATTCACTACTCATCATGACACACCAGTAGAGTTTTGTAGTGAAACAGTAGTGTTTCCAGTAGTAATCAAGCGGAGTATAGTGAAAAAGCTGTTAAAACACTACTGCTTTAAGGGGGCACGGTGGCGCAGTCAATAGTGCTGTCGCCTCACAGTTAGAAGGTCCTGGGTTCGATTCCCGCTGGGGGACACTGTGGGTTTGTGTAGAAATTAAAAGTAATTCAGTAGTGATAAAACACTACATAAACACTACACAAACAGGAGTGACCGAATGATAATCGTGTAGAGTTTCAAAAGGGTTTGTGTAGAAATTAAAAGTAATTCAGTTGTGATAAAACAGTACATAAACACTACATAAACACTACACATACAAGGATGTATTAATTCTATTGGGATTGTGAAGTGATACAGAAGTGAATGTGTAAGCATTGTGTAGTAATTCAATAATAAATGTGAAATAATTGAGTAGTGATTGGGTAGTACTTTCCCAAAAGCCAATAGTGATACTGAAGTAATTAAGTAGCAGTCGTGCAGTGATTTGAATAGTCATTAAGTAGTGATTATCAGTAGTGTTTCAGTGGGTGAAACCAGCCAATACTCTACTCATTACTACTGGGAATCACTACTTAAATCACTACACATTGCAATAGTAATCAAGTAGTGAAATGGTAGTGTTTGTGTAGACATTTAGTAGTAGTGATGAGTAGTGATTCAGTAGTGTTTTTTGATGAGGGGTAGCTTCATAGATACTACTGACAAAGACATGGACAAAATGTGTTGACTGCAAGCATGCCTCGTTCTCTCATGCCAGTGTAGGATGAGTAGGATCTCTGCATGTATTAAGGTACGTGTATGAACATATAAATGTACACAACATGCACTTCAAATAGCACAGGTAAGGGTCAGTCTAAATAGTATAATATATCAAAAACATTTTTACATTGAAAGTATACACACAATGCCAGGTCTACAAATGAACCTGGCATAGGTTCCATACAATGTTATCTAAATTACATTTTAACCTTTGCATAAGCCTGCAAGGGCTACGGTGGAGTCTGGGACCCTGTGTAGCTCACTAGCTCTGGTCCATAGCGTTAGTGGAGTTCTCCCTAACTTCGCTCCGGCTTGGCAAAACCGGAAAGCCGTCTCGTCTGGTCAGAAAATAACAAAAACTGTTCGCCCCTCACCAAACCAAAGGTATCAGTGGGGTGTTGAAAGCTTACTCTACTTAGTGAACGCAATCTGAGCCCCCACCACACGCTTAAAATATATTTCTAGGGCGAAATGAAAAATATTCCAACAGATGGAGACATAATTTCTATTTTTTTACTATTTGTCCTCGCCATCACATTGCCAGCTCAGTACTTCCGCACAGGTTAGAGGACCACATTAACAGAGCATTAGTCTCGTTGGGTGTTATTCAGCTCTACGACGTTGGAACCATAAAGAGTGTCTCCATCCGGTGGAATATTCATCATTTCACCCTTGAAATGTATTAAGTGTGCGTGGTGGGGGCCCAGACTGCGTCTACCAAGGAGAGTAAACTTTCACTCCCCACTGATACCTTTGGTTTGGTGAGGGGCGAAACAGTTTTTGTTATTTTGGGACCAGACGAGACGGCTTTCCAGTTTTGCCAAGCCGGAGCGGAAGGTAGAGGAACATAACGTTAGGGAGAACTCCATTAACGCTATGGACCAGAGCTAGGACCTGTGGAGCGTTGTCCTGGATGGATTAGGGAAGGTTTGAACAGCTTCCTTGTTAGCTGATATAATTTAGCAGAAACTTAGTCTGCAGAAGGGCACGCTTCTTGATAAAGTATAATTATTTTGCTCCCTAGTCCTACGAATTGGAACAATTATTCTCACACTATTCTCATCTTGTTTCCCAATTTGACTTATTTCAATAACAAGCTCACAATACTCTCCGGCCATCAAATGACATTCTATCAATTCTCAACAGAGGCAAAACTAAATTTGCAAGAGGGGTTAGAGTAGTGTTAGTAGTCTAATATTTTTTAAACAAGATCATTTCGATGTATGCATCAAGATTGTGTGTGCTGCCAGGTTGGAACTGTAAGTTCCACTTCTTCCGCATCTCTTCTGAAGGCGATGTAGACAGGACTGCGATGTAGGACAGGAAGCGCAGAATCGCATGCATTTGAGCACTGTGGAAGGCTTCAACAGCACCTGTATGAACATAAATGTAAACAACATGCACATCACGTAATACAGGTGAGGATACAATAAATATAATTGAAAAAGGAAGACTGAGGTGCAAGTTCGTTCTACAGTTTGGGAGCCAGAAGTGAGAAGAGTCTGGGACGTGTAGTTCTGGTCCAGAGCGTCAGCGATTCTCACTGATGCTCTGACAGGCGGGTGACTCAAAGACTAGACAAGGATTTCTTGTTTGAGGGCTCAACTTCAGTCAAAATAAACTAAACTACTTTGCTACTCACCTAACCAAAGGTAGTTTTGCGTTGTTGAAAGTCTATTCTCCTCGGTGGGAAACCTCTCAGCACCCCACCCACTCTGTAAAATACATTATTTTTGTCATGAAATAAAATGCATCCACGTCAAGCCACCGCAGACAACCTGGAAATAAGCGGCGGTCAGAGTTGGATGCGTTTTATTTCATCACAAAAATAATGTATTTTACAGAGTGGGTGGGGTTGAGAGGCTTCCCACCGTGGAGAATAGACTTTCAACAACACAAAACTACCTTTGGTTAAGTGAGTAGTAAAGTAGTTTAGTTTATTGACCTAAGTTGAGCCCTCGTAGGGGTATAGAAATCCTGGTCTAGTCTTTGAGTCAGCCGCTTGTCAGAGTGTCAGTGAGAATCGCTGACACTCTGGACCAGAGCTAGGACATGGTTGTCCCGGATGTTTTAGGGTTCTGACATGTTCCCTGTGTTAGCTGATCTAATTTAGAAATTTAGCAGACACTTATATCTGCAGAAGGGCTGCACGATTCTTGTAAATGATTATTTTTCTCCCTAGGAATTGGAAAATTATTCTCACACTTTTATTTTATTTCCCAATTTGACTTATTAAAATAACAAGCTCATGACTTAGTGTACAGAGCAGGCAAGGCAACATTAGAGTTGAAAGAGGCTTTAGAGTAGTCTAATATTGAAAAATTAGATCACATTGCTGTATGAATCGAGAGAGTAAATAATATTCCTGGGAGTTCCTAGTAAGCTGCTTCTTCTACGGCATCTCCAGGGGTTGACACTAAGGTCTCAGAGGCACTTGCCCATCGGGCAAGTACAGGTCATGTTCTACTTGCCCGAAGGTAATGCCCACTTGCCCGAAAAGTAAATCGTCCATTATAAAATGATAGGTACGATTTTAATTACCGCAATTTAACACTTATTTCTTTACTTTCTGGGGCTGTGCGATAAAATGTCATACCTCAATACCTCCGAATCCAAATACCAAATACTTTAGCTATGATTGAATATGTCTATGGTTTCACACTTGTTATTTTATATTTTTTAATGTAGCAACAGTAAAAACAGCACATTATAGGTAAATAGTGCTCTTATTTTACATTCCACAGACCAGAAGACACAGCGCACTGGCCACGTTCAGGTGTTTAGACAGATATCTCGTGTTGTGTTTATAGACATTTGTGTCCCCTCTCAAATGAGCGCACTTGCCCTGTCGGGCAACCTGAAAGCCAACTTCACCTGCCCTGACGTTTTATTTACCTGCCGGGGGCAGGTGTGCAAGCCTTAGTGTCAATGCCTGATCTCTTCATTCAGAGGGCGATGTAGACAGTTGTACCGCTGTCTTCCCGCATGACTGCTATGGACATCATCTTGGACGGTGGATTATGTGATGTGTCAGCACCTTATGCAATTATAGACAAAGAGGAGGAAAAAAGTTTCAGGGTAAACAGATTTTTTACAATGACATTTCAAAATGTTGCCATAGCTTTTACCCCATTTCTAGTAATCACACCATGCAATAATGAGAATCCTAAACCAGTTTGCTAAAAAAAGAACAGATCTATAAGCTAACAACAGTAACACTGCATTTTACCTTCTTTCAAGTAATGTTGGGGGGTTGCTCTCGGGCACAAACCTCTTATCTCCATATTTAAACAGTTTTTTGTTTGTAAGTTTAAACCCTACTTTATACTACAGTGTAGTACAAAAGAATAAAAAGTAACTGGCAAAAGTGCTGGATGATTACAATTCAGGCATTTAGCAGATTTTAATCCAAAGCGATTTACAATAAGCAGGTAATATATCAATATAATAGGATAATGTCAGTACATCAACAACAATATAACAAATGCATAGGAATATCAATCTAGAAAAACAATAACATTTAGACCACGCACCTAATCAGTAAAAAAAACAATGCGATCTAGCTTCATGTATGGTCAATGAGGGAAGGGGAGTGTTACAGTACTGCTATGTGTTTTAGTGGAGTTATGTGGATTCAGTTTGTTTATGAGTTTGTCTGAATAAAATATATTCTAGTGATTCACACACTTCACAGTTGTAAGTACCCAACGTTTGGTTGCCTACACTAGGAATCAGAGGGTATTATCATCATCATCATCATCATTTATTATAGCTCACGTTACATCATAATTACTGTGCAGCCACTGGGGGAGGGGTTGTTTGTCGATTCATATACATTATAATACAGTCCCCTCTGTTGACTTTTATCTCACCACTTGTGGGTGCCCCGCACATTTACATTAATGTTGGAACCGCAATGCTGTTACAGGCTAAAGAGTAGCATCGCTAGCAATAACAATAGCCTAAAGGTAGTCCTACCTCTTGAAAGAATACACCTTGATATGAAGCCTCTCCACCCATTAGATGGATGATTCTAAAGACAAGAGATGACAACACAATAAGTGTTACAAACATGAATCAAGTTGCAACCTTTGCTTGTACATTATACATTATGTTTCGTAGAGTGGCATTTTAATTCCAAACATACAGTACATACCTATGTTCTGCTTCTTTTTACAAGGCAGCAGTTGTCCATTCACCGTATTTGGGGGAATACAGATGGAACCGCGTTCTCCTTTATTGTGGTCTTTGTTTTCTTAGCTTTGCATTGTGTCCATCAATCCTGCCATTACATCTCTGTGCAGCAGCACCCGGGGCTCGCTCCGTCGCTCGGCTTCATTCAATCATCACACCACGGTAAAACAACAATGCCATGTTGTTTCACCGACACAGTTGCACACGTTTCAAAACTTCTACAACTGCTCAGCATCACTGCGGTCATAACATCCCATCTTCTTACTACGTGACTTCCAACCAACAGCAACAGCACAAACAAACTAAAACAGCAACGCAGCGAGGATGTTATCATGGTTACGCTGTTAGCTTAGCTTTGGCTCTCGTCTCTCTCCAAGCGCTGCTTGCGCAAAGGATTATGGGTGCTGTAGGAGGTGCTGTAGGAAGTGAGGTCATAGCTTCGCGTTTCCAAAAAAATGTAAATGTACATCCAAAATAAAATTCTTTTTTGTTTTCCAAGTTCGAATATCATATTATGGGATTACAAAAGCCCTTGAAAACGACCGGAGCTCCCCTTTAACTCATTTAGTGCCACCCCTTTCACCACTAGAGGGCGCCCAGTGGCCAGAGAAAATCCCATAGAGATATGCTGGTATATGCAGAAGCCCTGCAGCCATGACTTGCCTGAACACTTTCCTTTGTGCATGACTGCATGTACAGGAAGAGGATGAAGTTAGCTTGAAGTTAGCTATTGGCTACCAAGCATTTTAGAAGCCTTATTTTCGTCAACTTAGCCATGATTAAACCTTGCACACCTCATGCATGGGAAAAAAACAGAGAAGAATGAGCTCTGAAAAATCCAATGCAATCCAGAGTGGATTTGTGCAGTTTGTTCACAGCTTTCAAACAAAAAAATCCGATTGGAAATCCGTTCAGGCATTCTTGAGATAATCGCCCTTATGTTTTACATGTAATGTAAACAAAAATGGCTGCCCTGTATGTTAGATGGGGTTGTATGGGGGTGGAACATGCAAAATCGCGATTGAAATCATGTTCACCAGATTTGATGGGGTCCAAAAAAAAAAAAAAAAAATTCAAAAAAAAATTTTTCAAAAAAAAAAAAAAAATTTTTTTTTTTTTTTTTTTTTTTTTTTTTATATCCCGAACTTGTTCGGGATAGGCACCCTGTGATACGATCATATATCCCGAACTAATTCGGGATAGGCACTCAATGAGTTAAGTACACATTTGAGGTAGTTGTACTTTACTTGAGTATTTCCCATTTCCAATACTTTTACTTCTACTCCACAACATCTCAGATCCCAAAAAAATACTTTTACTCCACTACAATTATTTGAAAAATTAGTTACTACAGTATAGTTACTTTGCAGATATAAATTATTATAAAACATACATTAATCAACTTTAGCCCTATTGTATATGCTATTTGAAAATAGACGATCTACAAGCTCACACCGTGTCGCAGATGTGCTATTTTTAAACATTTTGTACCTTTACTTTTGGTACTTTCAGTACTTTTAGTAGACCTATATTTTTGAATTCTGGACTTTTACTTGTAACAGAGTATTTATATGCTGCAGTATTGATATTTTTACTTTTATTAAAAAAGAAGAAGTACTTTTTCCACCACCGCTTGCTCATGGACACCTCGTCCCATTGCCTCCTATAGGCGGGCTAGTCTCTACCCATTCAGCTATAGTCTCTACCCATTCAGCTATAGTCTCTACCCATTCAGCTATAGCGGCCACCTCCACAAGCAGTGCGCTTGTGACAGAGAAAAAGCAATAAACACTATTACATTCAGGAAACATAGTTAAACCACCACTGCCTCACAACTGGCGCCACGAGCCATCACTTCTGTGTTTCAATTTATATTCTGGCAGAGTGGAGTGCTGCAAAAAAGCGTCCATCTCGGCAAAACAGTCGAGTCGATACTCTTTGGGTCAAATGCTGAACTAAAGAAGTTTCCTGGGTGCAGAGCGGCCGTAGTTGACTTTGAAGTTTGAACCAGATATGTGTATATCGCCACTGTCGGGCAGAAACCTTGTATCTCCAAGTTTCAAGTTTGTTACGTTTTTTCACCAAGTAAAGCCCTGCTTCATCATACAAGGCCGTCGCACAAAAGTAGTGAAAACAGCCGATCTACAAGCACAAGTTGTGTGCTTGTAGGTCTGCTATTTTCACTAGTTTAGTTAATTTTTAAAACGATAAATACAAAACGAAAGGTCTTGGACATACAACTAAAGGTGAGAAAATCTCCTAGTCTGTAATTCTGGCGAAGTTTTTTTTCCCGCCGGAATACATTCAGGTGCTGCAGGTAAAAAAATAAATAATTGCTGATGTAAATCAGCACATTTTTTACGACGATTAATCCTCAGGTAAAATGTCATTGGAGAGCCCAGCAGGGTGTCTGTTAGTTCAATGACATCTCCTTCAAAGAGACTCCTGCATGCTGCTGCTCTGTGTTGTCATTTGTCACGCGCTTCATATTGAATCAGTCAAATGGCTCAGAAGTGGGTCAGGACCCGCTGAGCACCTGGCGACATGAAACGCATTGTACAAATGACTCATGCGCGCCGTTCGCTGTCGGGTGGAAACCTTGAATGTCCACAACCCCCCTTTGGAAAGTGGGGAGGAAAGAAGAACCAACGTGTTCTAAAGCAGTGGTTCTCCACCTTTTCAGGCCACGACGACCACCAAAATAATCATATTTTAACCCTGACGAGCACTAAGAGTTGAGGCATTATTATGTATAACACAGTTCTATTTCTGCCTCTAATATTTGACAATTTGGCTAATGTTTTATGTGTCATTTTAGAGACAAAAGTCCTTAAATTGTCACTTTAGAAATGTGCAGATACCCTCTATAGTATACACTTAAACTTTATGTTGGTTTGTTTACTGTTGAGTGAGAAAACAACATTGCACATTAAGTTAATCATCTGGGGACCCCCCAAAATAATTTGACCCACAGGTTGATAACCACTGTTTTAAAGCCGACCCAGTGTTTCCCAAAGACTGGGTTGGGGCCCATGTGTGGGTCGCAGACACATTTTTATGGGTCCCTTACTTTTTTTTTCCCTAAATGTTTTATTTATGTATTATTATTTCAAAACATGATAAAAACATTACCAAAAATTGTCATTATAAATGTAATTTCATGAATAATTAATAGAAACATCTAAGAAATTCCATAAATTATAAACAAATATTTAAGAAGTCATGAAAATAGCCGATCTACAAGCTCACAACACGGCACGAAGCGTCGCGTTGTGAGCTTGTAGATCTGCTATTTTTTCTAGTTCGGGTCCGGGACGAATGTGAAATTTCTCTTTTGGGTCACAGGCTAAAAAGTTTAGGAACCACTGTTCTTAATTAATGGGGCAGGGAATCCAAAACACGGAAATATGGAGATACAAGATTTCCACCCACCAGCGAGGAATAATAAGCATGCACGCTCCAACATAACTCATAGGCATAACGCAGCCGTCAGACAGGAAATAATAGATTTAGTGCCGTACATAAATGAACACTTGGCCTTTTGATACCACTGTCAGAAACGTGGCTCTGACTTTGATGCCGTGGCGAGGAAACCTCCCGACAGCTTGCAGTTTATTTGTTCTGGGCCCCGCGACAGTGCCGGAGTGATAAGAATTAACCGGTGGTGGAAGAAGTATAGCCTATAGCAGGGGTCTTCAACAGGGGGTCCGGGACCCCTAGGGGGTCCTCAGAGTTACAACAGGGGGTCCTCCAAATCTTTGAGTGATAGAAAACTTTTTTTATATTAACCACTTGAACCCTAGTGTCCATATTCTGAGAACTTTAGCCAAAAATAGCAGAACTACAAGCTGACAACGCCTCGCGCTGGGGTCCCCGGCCTGAAAACGTTGAAGACCCCTGGCCTATAGCAATACCAGAGTGTAGAAATACTCCAAGTGGAAAGTCCTTTATTGAAAATGTAACTTGAGTAAAAGTATAAATTAAAGACAGGGTGCCATGATTTTTTTCCTCCCCCACAACATGATCATCAGGTATTATGATTATACTTGGAGGAAGATATTTTTTCAAAAAAGTGTACATGAAAGTGTTGTACAGGAGTGCTGCTTAACTGTGGCTCTATCATACGGGGGTGTATAGCTACTCTTATGAGTTAGTAAAATGCTAATCTCTCGAGACAGCCTCAGAGTCGTGAGAGACAGGCCAAGTGGGCGTTGCCCTTGCTTTGATGATGTTGTTCCTAGATTGGTAAAATGCTGCTCCGTTGTGAATCTCTCTCTCTTTATCTCAGAGGGCTTTATTATGATCCAGGTCTTATGCCTTATGCCTTAACTTCTTTGCCTTTTTTTTACTATTTTGAAAAACATTTTTAAATACTTCAAATGCTGATCTACATCTGCACGTTGTGAGCTTGCAGATCAGCTATTTGAAATATAAAAAAATATATATGTCTATATAGTAAAAAAAAAAGGCAAAGAAGTTAAGGCATAAGGCATAAGAACTGGATCATAATAGAGCCCAGTCTCTTGCATGTTCTCACTCCCTCCCTCTCTCTCTCTCTCTCTCTCTCTCTGTCTCTCTCTCTCTCTCTCTCTCTCTCTCTCTCTGCCTCTGTCTTCATCTGCCTTGCACAAACGTACATCCATCACGTTCACAATTTCTGTCATTCTTAAACGTTCACACACACACACACACACACACACACACACGCACACACGCACACACACACACACACACCAGGCATAGTCCATTTGCCTGTCAATTTAAGCTATGGACTGATACCGAGGTGCATTCTGGGGGGGGAAATAACTAGGTAATCTGAAGCCATAAAGCAGTGTATGAGTGAAAGAGAGGGAGGTAAATAAAGTGGAAAGGTTATAGGACACTGGAGGCGGGATTTAGCCGCGGCGCACAGCGCTCAAATCCACTTTCACAATCAATAGCTGGCTTTGAGACCTCCTGGATAAAGGCTTATTATGACTACTGACATATCGCCACTGTTGGGTGGAAGGAGGCAAACCTTGTATGTCCAAAACTGTTACTTTCAGCAAAGGAGAAAAGAACCCAACTTGCATTGGATCCAATGGAGTAGTAACCTGACTTGCGTCAGATGGTGGCAGTAGTGCGTAGGCTACCGCCCTACTTTACCATCTGAGATCTCTCGGTGGGAGTTGATAACGCTCGTAAAGCCCCGGGCCGGACCAATCAGCGGCAGCTATGGGCGGGCTCTGAGCGGCTCTGAGCCAATAGAGTCTGATTGCAGACCACGTGGATGCAGACAGGCCAATATGAGTGGTTGGAGTTGGCACTCCCAGACTGTGATAGAGAGACGGCCACATCCAATCACCTGCTAAAGAATTTCAAAAAATGGCCCTCCCCTTACATCGAGTCTGCCCGAGAGGTCCCAGATGTAAGGCAGAGCGTTACGCACTGCTGCAACTATCTGGCGCAGTCAGGTTAATGGAGTAGTATTTCAGGCACAAGCTCTACCTTTACATTGGTTCAATGGAAATATAGTGAAACTATACTGTTTTCAGATGGCTCAAAACATGCCATGCCACTCCAATACCACGTCATTTATCACATGAAGATATGTCATTTACAGTATTATTTTGTATTTTGAATGGTTCAGTTGATGTTGCACTACTGTTTTATACTCTTGCTGTACTATTTTCATTATTATTTTACTAATCTTGTAGCTGCACTTTAACAAAAATGTATAATGAAAATGTTATTTATTCCTAGATCAGGTTCTAGACACTAGAAAGATGCAATTGGAAATTGCAAGTGTGGTTGCCTTGAGGCGAGTCACACTAGTCTGGTAGCCCTGCAGGGGCAACCATGCAGACTAAATAACTGAGCAAACCGTGTGCCGCCTCGTTGTACGAGTAGCAACATTTATTGTGAGACCTTTGGTGTGGGCCCTTGAGAGGGTTCCAGGGGGTCCCCAGCAAATTGACCCCTTTTCAAGTCCCGCCTCTGGTCCCACCCCTCTTCGCACCCATTGGTTGCTGTGTCTTAGTTGGAAAAAAATCCTTTCTCTCCATCCACTACCATTGAAATAACGTGTTTTTCAGTTGCTTCATATTGTTATGTTTTAGCAAATTCAACATAAAAAAGGCGGAACCAGGGCAGAACAAGGCAGAAGAAAGAGTCTGCTGGTTGGTCAGTCAGGGACCAATCAGAAGGCTGACAAAGGGTCAATTGAGGAACAGTTTGTAAACAATTAATCCCCATTACATTTTTTGTCGAAAAAACTAAAACAAAAACATTTTGACAACAAAATGAAACTTATGCTTAAAGGAGGACTTTGCCACTTTTCAACCTATCATCATATAATAGGTCCTCACTAATGTTCATAATAAAATTGCAAAAGTCTCGGTCCAAGTCTCTTAGGAGAGCTGTGGGAAGTTCAGAAATCCATACTCTTGTGACATCGTTTGACAAATTATTTTTTTAAACAATATTAAAAAATATATATTTTTTTGATTTTTATCGCGAGAACAATAGCTTTAACATTGCAACTTTTCAGGAATAGAAAGCCTGCCATTTCTATTAGCTGGGATTCCCCATTGATGATGTTACAAGACTATGGATTTCTGAACTTCCCACAGCTCTCCTAAGAGACTTGGACCCAGTAGATTTTTTTTGCAATTTTATTATGAACATTAATGAGGACCTATTATATGAAGATAGGTCAAAAGTGGTGAAGTAATCCTTTAAGTTATGAGGGTCGCTGGCACAACGTCTTCTCGAATGGGGGTCCGTGGCCAAATACATTGACAGCGTGTAGTCAGTAGTCACTCACATTCATCTATTTAACCAACGCACACATTCCACAAACTCTTGTTCCACAAGAGCCTTGTTGAATGAACACTGTCACCAGTGTGAACACACAGACACACACACGCATGCACGCACGCACGCACGCACGCACGCACGCACGCACGCACGCACACACACACACACACGCACACACGCACACGCACACGCACACGCACACGCACACACACACTAGCAAAGGACGGATCGGATCCACTAGTAGTCACTCATATTGATCTGTGGTGTTTGGCTGTCGCCCGGCGCGCTCCCAGGGAGGTTTAGTGTCTGTCACTGTCCCACTACTCACCCTGACACACACAGACACACACACGCACACACATGCACACACACACACACACACACGCACACGCACACGCGCACACGCACGCACGCACGCACGCACGCACGCACGCACGCACACACACACACACACACACACACACGCCTCATCCCAGGGCAACGTGCACAGATAAAGACACAAGGAAAGGAAATCACACTTTGTTGTGAATGCACGACACGTGCGTGTGTGGCTGTGAGGGTCACTGTGTGTGTGTTATAAAAGTGTCACACCGACGGGACGGGCACTGATAAGTGTGTGAGAGCAGGGGCGTCACACCAAATTCTGGGCCCTGGGTACAAGGATTCACTGCGGGCACCCCATGAATGTTAACTATTGAAAAATAGCAGATATACAAGCTCACAGCGCGGCACCGAGTGCCGCGCTGTGAGCTTGTAGATCTGCTATTTTTGAAAAATCGTGAAAATGTGTGCCAAGAAACCTGTTTCCATGTCAGTGATGCTCAAACTTTTTCATGTGAAGGATCCCCCATCTCAAAATATTTAGTTCCAGGGACCCCCCAGAAGCAAATTTTGAGTTACAAATGTTCACTTAAAAAATACATATATTCAAAGATTTGCGCTCATTTTCACGACTTTTCAAAAATAGCAGATCTACAAGCTTGCAGCGCGGCACTCGGTGCCGCGCTGTGAGCTTGTATATCTGCTATTTTTCAATAGCTAAAGTTACTAGGGCCCCTCCACCTTGGGCCCTAGTAACTCAGTCCCACTTTCCTACCCCTGGTGACGCCCCTGTGTGAGAGTGTCATGCTGACAGACGCCCTATTCATTTGTATTACAGCTGGCTTTGTGTTGATTCCTTTAGATCAGGGGTCTTCAACGTTTTCAGGCCAAGGACCCCTTAGTTGAGAGAGAGATGAAGCAGGGACCCCCCACAACCTGTTCATAGATTCCATATAGTTTCATGGTTTGACAGCCCAATCATCAGTGTATTTTGGATTCATGTCAATATGTGTTTTCAGATATTTAACCACTTGAACAGTCAATACTTAACATACTTGACGTTTCACTCTGTACTTAGTCTGCTCTTTTTCCCCTCTACACCAAAGCTCTTTGCCAAAAATAGCCGATCTACAAGCTCACAACGCCTCACGCTGCAAGGCGTTGTGAGCTTGTAGATCTGCTATTTTTGGGTAAAGTTCTCAGAATATGGACGCTAGGGTTCAAGTGGTTATTATGAAAAAGGAGAAAAAAAAAAAGTTCTATCGCTCAAAGATTTGGAGGACCCCCTGTAGTAACTCTGAGGACCCCCTAGGGGTCCCGGACCCCCTGTTGAAGACCCCTGCTTTACATTTTGTGTGCATGCCTTCTTCTCTTTATCTTTTCATTTTGAGTTGCAGTGCTTTGGAAGTCTATAGGAGCAGCAGTTCAGCATTGAGGACACTGTAAGTGCCGTTCCCGAACCAAAGTCGGGATTTCAAAATCAGACCGTTGAGTGTTTTTCATGACTTGAGTCGTTTCCTATTATAACGTTTCCTATTGTAAACCGTAGTGAGTGGTCTGTGGCACACTGATGCAAAAACTCAAATTCCCATAATCCTTCGGGAGATGTAGTCATTCGAAAATGAAAGCCTCCGTTTACTGCAATGGATTAGGACAATTGATTCATCTCGTAATCTATCTCCAGATCGCGTTCTTGTTTAAAACAAACCCTTCTCTACGGACCATAACAAAAGCACGGATGGCCGCGGTCGTAATTTTTTTATTTTCTTTATTTACATTACTTTTACTCTGTGATAGTTCTGAAATTCTTCCCGAACCCAACTCTACCAGACCCAACCCGACATTTTCGGTCCGGGTAGGCCTAAAATGTATGCTTACTAGACGGGCCGGGCCTAGGGCCGCCCAGTTAGGGCCGGGCCTTCATTTTTAGGCCTGTTGAGAACTCTAACACTGAGACGCATGCAGACCTCCAGCAAGGACAGAGGAGGAAGGACCTGGACTCATGCGCCAGGCAGGAACCAACTGACCCCTATTGGAAAGAACCCCCACGCACTCGACACTTATTTACGCTGCTGTTGTTGGGTTTTTATACTGGAACCTGTGACACACACACAAACTTGCGTGCACACACACACACGCACGCGCGCGCACGCACACACGCACGCACGCACGCACGCACGCACGCACACACACACACACACACACACACACACGTCTCTAAGGATGCTCCACCATGGGTCGCAGGTGTGTGTGTGTGTGTGTTTGTGTGTGTGTGTGTGTGTGTGTGTGTGTGTGTGTGTGTGTGTGTGTGTGTGTGTGTGTGTGTGTGTGTGTGTGTGTGTGTAAGGGGTGGGGGGGGGGGGGCTGTCAGGGAGGAGAAAAAGGAGGGGATGACACCAGGGGTTAAGGGAGGAGAGCGGTGACAGGTAGGTAGCTCCCCCTCTCTCTGTCTCTCTCTCTCTCTCTCTCTCTCTCTCTCTCTCTCTCTCTCACTCAATCTCTCTCTCTCTCTCCCCATCCTGAGGGAGGCCATTACAGGGGGTTGGGGACGGATGGGGACATGTGTCGGAGGGATTGGGCCTGCCACCCAACTTATTGGCAATCTGTTAAGCCAGGGGCCCCTGGGGGAGGGGGAGGGGGTGGACGGCGGGTGGAGAGGAGTTAGGGGGAGGGGGGGGTTGAATACCAGAGCCAGAGGATACAAAGAGATAGAGACTCACGTCTGTTCAGGAACGAGTTTATTCTTAAAGTGTGTGTGTGTGTGTGTGTGTGTGTGTGTGTGTGTGTGTGTGTGTGTGTGTGTGTGTGTGTGTGTGTGTGTGTGTGTGTGTGTGCGTTTGTGTGTGCGTGCGTGCGTGCGTGCGTGCGTGCGTGCGTGCGTGCGTGCGTGCGTGCGTGCGTGCGTGCGTGCGTGCGTTCGGCCTACTGGGTCTGGGGAAGGAGTGGACACACAGGAGTCCCCTCAGGTGAGGGAGATGACACAAATAACCCCCAACTACATACCAAACTGTTACAAACTTTGTCATATTTACCTTGTGTATACTGCGTTCGGTGGCGTATCTGCCCCGTATCGGTTCCTGGTGACGTCACCATCAACAGCCAATGAGGGAACAGCATTCTTGGTGACGTCACCATCAACCAGTGTTGTTTTTGAATGCAAATTTTGATTTAGTTTTAGTCAAGACTTTTCAATAAAATGTCATTTAGTTTTAGTCATAATTTAGTCACCAGAAAAGTTTTAGTTTTAGTCTGATTCTAGTCGACTAAATATCATACAATTTTAGGCGACTAAATCTACAGTTGATTTAGTCAACTGAAGTGTATTTTGGCAGGCCTTGATGGCATCGTAATGACTGATTTTACACTTGGTTGTGTGCTGAAAATAGCCGATCTACAAACTCACAACGCATCTCGCCGCGACGCGTTGTGAGCTTGTAGATCTTCTATTTTCAGCACGCAACACCTGAGAGCAACCAAACATAAAATGACTCTCTTCTTCACTAGTCCCTTCCTAACGTTTTAGTTTAGTTTTTATTTTGTTGACAAAATTGTCACTATATTTAGTCTTAGTTTTACTCATTACAGCTTCGTTTTTATTTCGTTTTTATTTCATTACAGCTTCGTTTTTATTTCGTTTTTATTTCGTTTTCGTCAGTGAAAAAAACACAGTCGACAAACATTTTTCTTCATAGTTTTAGTCGACGAAATCAACACTGCCATCAACCAGTGCGACCTGATCTAAATAACAAGGCGCACTCTGCTGGTGCACAATAGGCCATACATGGCTACGAGTGCACAAGGCACAAGTTGGCACCCCGACAGCTTCATCGTGTGTTGGGTTCATGTGTATATGTATTTTCAGTCAGTTAACCACTTAAACGCTCAAACTCAACAAACTTGTACTTTGTTTGCTCTTCCCCCACACATGCACCAAACCTCTTTGCCGAAGAATAAACGATCTACGAGCTTGTAGATGTGCTATTTTAATTTTTCGGCTAATGTTCCACTCAGAAAAGGGATGCTATAGGGTTCAAGTTCCTATCACTCCAAAATTACATCGTTCTCGGGTTTAATAGCTAACTCGATTTTTGGAAGGAAGTTTTACTTTTGAAATGTTAGTGGACGTGAAGGGTCCACTGTCCCCCTACAATCTACATGATCGGCGATAAAGTGAAATCAAGAATCCTGCACCAATGGAGGGGTCAACATCAGACCGATCTCTGGAAGAAGTAAAGGAAAAACTGAAACACAACACACACATTATCTTGTTTTTCTTTTCTTTTCCCCCCTTTTTTCCTTTTTAGTAAGGGGAACATAAGTAAATCGTTACCAAGAAATGTCTTCACCAATGTGTTTCTAAAGGTGTGTAATAATATGTACTAAAAGGTTGAAATTCAACTCCCGGGGAAACCTCATAAAAAGATTATTCGTGTTTGTGTCCCATTAACTTTACTATACAGGAAAAAAATCTGCTTTAAGTAGCATGTGAGGGGTCAAACTAGGTTTTTTTTCATGATGCTGAACCCATTGCAAGCATTTGTTTTCACACCTTTAGAAACACATTGGTGAAGAAATTTCTTGGTAACGATTTACTTCGCAGATTGGTCAAATATCTTATAAAATCCCCTTACTATTTGTTAACCGAAGCCTTTTGAGAGAGATGCAATGTGATTTGCTGGCTCCTGGCTCATTGTAAAAAAAAAAAAAAAAAAATGACAAAGTTAAGTAACAAGATAAATAATTTGCCTGCAACGGCACTTAAAATATATGTATATTTTTTCCCTCCCTCTCTCTCTGATGCTCTTGCTAGCACCTGGTACACCAGGTTTATTTGAGGCGAGGAATGGGCGCTCCCAGAGGGATTCATTATCTCTCAGATTGCCTGCAGGTGTTAATTGGATCAAACATTACAGCGCGGACACAAAGGAGCGTTTGACTCGTACCGCTGCACTTCGTGGCTTTGACATGCTGTGGCGCTGATTGACTATGTCACATATCGTCGCTGTTTATTAATGATACAAACCTCGTAACTCCAAGTTGCAAATGTGTATGTCGCGGTGAGAGGCGCTGTGTGCTTTTAGATTGTCTATTTTCACTATTATAAATCATTTCTAAAATGATGAATACAAAACAAACAGTATTAGACATACAAGGTTTCTACCCTGTACACTGTACAGAAATAGGTATTGCTTTTTTCTTGCCAGTAGAAAGACTATTGTTCAATAATGTGTCTTTGACTATGTGTCTTTGACTGATTGATTATTTTATTAGACAAAAATGGAGAACCGTACAAGTAGTCAATACAATTGAAATGTATAGAAGTACAGTTAAACACCCTGCCTAAAAGGAACATCTCAAATAAGACCTTTTACAGCCTTTTTTACGTTGAAAGCCCTTGGTATTTAATTCATGGACATAGTAAATAGCAAGCAAAGAAAACATTCAATAATACATCTACATCTTTGATTATGGTGATGTGCGTGCATGCCTCACTCTCCACGCTGAAGCCTCTTGATGCTGTCTACCACAGTGCCCTGTGGTTTATCACTGGCGATGGTTATCTTACACATCATTGCATGTTATATGAAAAAAAGTGGGTAGGCCATCTCTCACAGTTCTTAAGAGAGCAACACTGTATTTTATTCATTTAAAAGGCCTTGTGTTCCTTTTTACCTATATCCTCTCTTTTATATCCAAAAGTCACAGGACATTCAACACGTTCACAGGCACACATGAGATAACGTTGTTGCTGGGTGGAAACCTTGTAGGCCTATATGTCGAAAACCTTCCTTTTTTTGTTATGATTTTAAAAAACGATTTAAAATAGTGAAAATAGCTGATTTACAAGATAGATAGTGACGACATACTTGTCCACATATGAACCTTTGAGGGTATATATACGCTCTCCATTCAGACATGTTGACATTCAGACATTGACTTCTAATTGTCTGACTGGCAACACTTCCATTGAGGTTAGGGTTAGGGTTAGGGTTAGGTATAGGGTTAGTGTCTGAATGGGGTGATGTCTGAATGGGGGATTGTCTGAATGGCTCCACACAAATGGCATAAACTTCAGGACTCGCTGAAACTGGTGCGATTGGTTTCAATAGAGACATTTAAAGTGCTTCTTGAGCGCACACTACATAGTGACTGCACCTGTCACTAAAAACAACTACCGGTATATATTTTTTTTGCGTCTGGAACGTTGTACTGTGATTCGATTGCTTGTTGTTGTGTTATTTTGTATTGCTTGTATTGTGTCTTATATGCTGTGATCAGGGTGCGTCCTTGGGAAAGAGAGCTTGCTCTCAATGGGCTTCCCTGAATAAATAAAGGAAAAAGAAAGAAGGACCCAACAACAACAATATGGTTGCTGTTGGGAAAGCTTGTTTGGTCGCTCCGCCAGGTTAGCTGACATATAACTTGGAATAAAAGGTACTATGACCTCAGACGACACCTACAGTAGTTAGTTAGTGTACTGATGGCACTGTGGACACTGTCACTTCTCTCTGCATTGCATCTTATTGCAGTGGTTGCACGGTTTGACACTTTTTGTTGTGAAGACGAAAGGTGTCGTTGTTTTTTTCTGCATAGTGCAAGATAGTTTGTAAAGGTACATACGTATACTTTTGTGTACTGTTGTTTTCTTTTATTGATGGTGCTTCTAGTTGTTATTTCTTACTTTTGTATTGCTGTAGCCGACGCTACTTTCCTTACCCTGTACCCTTGGAACTGATCGATCCATCCATCCATTCATCCATCCTTCAACATTTTGTGTTTCTTTATTATAAATGCCTTGCTTCATCTGCTATAGCTTGTGACTAAATAATAACTACACTGGACCCATTGGAATTCATGGATTCCACCCAGCAGCAAAGATGGCTGCTATTGATAGGGACGGGTTCAGAGTGAAACAGGCATACAGCGGGTGACAAATTTGGGATGAAATGCAGAAATCTCAGCCAGGTTGAAGTAATAGCTAGCTGCAGCCCGCATTCCCCAACCTGGCAATACAAATGTCAAGATGCATCTAGTCAGATTGTGTGTGTGTGTGTGTGTGTGTGTGTGTGTGTGTGTGTGTGTGTGTGTGTGTGTGTGTGTGTGTGTGTGTGTGTGTGTGTGCGTGCGTGCGTGCATGCGTGCGTGTGTGCGCGCGCGTACATATTAGTGCCCGACCGATATATCGGCCGCCGGTATATCCACGTCGATATGGCATTATTTGGGCATATAAAATAAATAAATAAAAAGCTATGCACAACGCTGTAAGCTGTGTGGACTGGATTTACCAGTGTAATGAAATATTTTCTCCAGCAGAGTTCTTTTTGTAGAACCATTTGGTTGAATTGGTTCCATTTGTACACTCTCAAGAGTTAACGTTTTCTAGCATATAAAACATTTGAGAACCACTAGTTTAGTTGGACTCCCAATATAGTCCATGGTCTCAGAGTAAATCAGTGTCATACATACAGTATTCCAAAGAAGACCTGGAGACTTACTTGACATTCAGAATTTGGGGTTTATGATTGAAAATAAGAACATTATAATGGTGTGTGAAATGTGTATAAAATTTGCCACAGACTAGCTAGACCAAGTCTTTGCCACAGACATATTTGATGACCCCTGTACGCACATTCATACCAAAGTGCTATTTCTTCATTATGGACAGTGGACTGGAGAGTAATTAAAACCAATGTTTTGGCAACTAACCCCTACATTTGGATGGTACGTGCCAGATCAGACTACAATAGAGTAGAGCCCTCGCGGCAGCAAGAGCCGCTGATACAAACGACCTACGGCCTGGTCGCGACTTAGGCCACGACTTGGAGGTCGTAGGTCCCGGTTCTGGAGGTTTTGCGCGATCTCGGTCGTAATTCAGCGACCTGGGAAGTCCGCGATCGAAACTCTACGCTTGCTAAGGGAAGGGACGCGAGTTTAGAAACTCTACGCTTGCTAAGGGAAGGAGCGCCGCGATCGAAACTCTACGCTTGCTAAGGGAAGGGACGCGAGTTTAGAAACTCTACGCTTGCTAAGGGAAGGAGCGCTCGTTTTCAACAGCGTCGGCAGGTTAGCTACTCAGTGTCGGCAGGTTAGGGTTAGGGTTAGGGTTAGGGTTAGGGTTAGGGTTAGAGTTGGGGTTAGGGTTAAGGTTAGGGTTAGAGTTAGAGTTGGGGTTAGGGTTAAGGATAGGTTTTGGTGCACCTCGCGCGGTCCAAGTGACTACAATGGAGCGCTTCCTACCTCCGGTTCAGCCAATCACAAGCTTCAAAAGGTTGAATAGCGCTGCTGCTCTAGAATATTCTGCAAAAAGACCTTTTAAATACGACCGCGGACTTCCCAGGTCGCTGAACAACGGCCCGATCGCGCAACAACGGCCCGGGGACGACCGAGGTGGCGCAACCACGGCCGGGGGTCGCGAAACTAGACCGGCCGCGACCTAACAAGTATGTACCGCGAACTACGACCTCCAGAACCGGGACCTACGACCTCCAGGTCGTGGCCTAGGTCGCGACCAGGCCGTAGGTCGTTCGTATCAGCGGCTGTCTCTCCCTCGCGGTGCCCATGCTGGAGAATCTCTCATAACTTCCAGGGACCTCCCCACGCACACAGGATGTGAGGTAACCTACCTTTGTGTGTTAATTAAAAACAAGCTAAATTGGGTTTAAATGTCAGTGGGACGCGGACAGCTGATAGGAGCAGATGTGTCATCTGGGCTTATCAAATAGTCTCCTCCAAACACAGATGTTTCAGTGGATTAGTCTCCATTACACGTCCACTCTGTGCTCCATCAAATCCATCAAGATGTTTTGATTTGACATATTTAAAAAAAGCACAACATACAAAAAAAGCACAACATACAAATCATACTTAGCCTAGTTCCAGACCCTGAATCGCTAGCCACACCCCTTAAATGTTTTTGTTTTGGCGATTCAGGGGTCTAGAATCGCTCTCATTGAAGAGGCCTGCCTCAGTTGAAAATCTGTACGGCGAATAAGCGTCGTGAATCAGCGTCTTGTGATCAGCGTGGGTGGGGGTTTCCCAGAACTCATGTGTGTTTCCAAGTACACCAGCGCCGCCGCCGTACCGTACCGCGCATCGCATCGCGGTAAAATGCGGTAAATTGCGGTAAAATGCGATCGTATCGATCTCGCTATGAAACACCAGTAGCAGGCATGTTATGTTGTGTTTGATTACTAGTTCGTAGTGCTCCTATTCTGACTGTTTCTTTGGTTAGCAAGTAGCACTAGCAAGCAACAGGCTAGCCACTAGCCAGCCACACATAACAACCATGATAACAACACTATGTCAAGTGTTGGTCGGTGAACCAATCGCTGAAGACTGCCTCTTTTGGCAACGCCCATCCCTGCAATCGCCCTGGGGGGAAGCGACCTCAGACTGAATAATGAAGTGAAACGAAATGTCAATTCAGGCTGAGTGTCAGGCTAAATCATACTAATACTTTGACACAATCTAAATGTCTCAATAGAAGAGCAGGGAGACAAAATACAACCACCCCAATTGTATAAGGTATATTGTCTTAAAGGACAACTTTGTTTTTTTTACAACAAAGGGTTCATATTTTAGATTGTAATTAGAGAAAAGAAAACACAAGTGTTAAAATTGTTTCTTTTACTGCCTTCTATCGTTTTTGCCATCTTATCGATGTTGATTTCAATGGTTTGGGTCATGTGTACAAGTAGCTAAATATGTCTTTGACTTATGGGGTCTAGTATTGTTACTGTAGTGTAAATAGTAGTAAAGGAAATCGCCAGTTTATTGTGTCTAAAAATACATATTTAGCCACTTGTACACATGCCCCCAGCCATTGAGATTAACATTGCTAAAATGGCAAAAACTATAGAAAGCAGTAAAAGAAAAGGTTTTAACACTCATCTTTTCTTTTCTCTAATTACAATCTAAAATATGAACCCTTGTTGTAAAAAAACTAAGTTGTCTTTTAACATACTCTACCAAACAGATCGGACAAACTTACATTTTATTAATAAAGCAAAAAGATACTTGCAGCTTTAATAGCCTATAAATTATACCTAATACCCTAATATCCTGATATATGGACCACTTTTTTCCATCTACTCTAAAACGAATCTCTTTGGTTTGTAGTTGATCTACAAGCTCACAATGTGTGTTCTCCCCGGGAGTAGGCATGCTGGAGTTCAAGTCATTAAAGTAAGAGAGGGGTTTGGATGTGCATTAACAATGTGAATTATGTAAGACACGAAAACATCTTAGCATCGCTTTCCAACCCAACTCTCAAGAAGTCACAAAGAAAACGCAATCAGGTGCTTAATTAACAAACGTAAACACCTAATTGACAGTAAACAGCCGAGGGGTTTATTCTCCGTAAAACAGCTGCACAAAATATGATAATTGTGTGTGAAGTGGAACATAAAACAAAGTAATCTGTTGCTCCTGACTGCAGCGGCGCCAATTAAGACTCTTGGAGAGGCTGTTTTACACGTCGGACGGGGAGGAATTAAAGTAGCAATGGTTTTAGTGCTGCCGAGACCCAGGAGATTATACTACGCTAGCTGGATCTCACAGACCACCCCACCAGGGGTATAAATTAATGGTTGCATACAATACAATACAAATTATAAAACGCTTATGTAAATCATAACACGTGTTACACGTACTGTAGGACAGGCTTCGGTTGCGATGAAATCAGAATAATCAGAAAAACAATTCAGAGTTGGGGACAAAATGCGTGAAATAATTTAATTTGAGGTTAAATGTATGGACATTCATGCCCCAAAAGACGCCCCTGCTCTAAAAGTGTACAAATGGAACCAAACTCCCAGAGTTGAATTATCACTGAGGATTTCACAGTGTAAATTGGCGTCCCACAGATTAAAAAAAAAGAAAAAAAGGTCAAATTTATCAAATGGTGGGTCCGTTGCTTGATGCATACAAACCCTTGGCGGGACATTTGCCCAAAATAACAGGTCTACGAGCTCATGACACCTAGCAAAGCGACACGTCGTAAGCTTGTAGATCTGCAATTTTTGGCGAAGAGATTTGGTGTAGACCATGCAGGCTGGTAAAGCCCGTATCAGAGTGTACGGTGGAGAGCTATCCACCGGTGGAGAGCTTTCCACCTCAAGTCAGAAAATAAGTGTAGGACATCATAGTCACGGGGCCCACGGTGAAGTCCTTTACCGTCTAGACCGGTTCAGGTCGACCAATCAGTGAACGGGGTGTAGAGCCTGTCTGTCTGATAGTAAAAACAGAGAGATGTGTTGGGACTTGCGGTGGAAAGCTCTCCACCGCGAGGAATGACGTAACGTTGTAGTTTCATGACTCAAAAAGACTCGAAAAGACTACACCGCGGTGTAAAGCCTTCCACCGCCCAGGCGACTATGATGTCGGCTTAAGCATGGCTTCATGTAAGCGCTGCTGTTCTCATTTATGGCCTAAGAGGTGTTGCTATTTCCCCCCTGCTGGCTGCATAACAATTACCAAGCCATTGAATGCAATGGGGATTTGACCGGACTTTACACTAGATTCAATTACTAGTGTAAAGTCTTAGCCTTAAGGCTTACCTTTGTCATAAATACGTTATGTTTTCAATCACTAGTGTAAAGTCTTCTTTAAGTCTTCTTTAAGCTTCAAAACGGGTCTGTAGGCGTATAATGAAATGTTAACTAGATTCTGCCAAGCCCCTTCTGCCTCGGAGGATTTAGATTTTAGAATGTTTTACTTCTTTGTTATTGATATTTTTACTTATAATAAAAGTATGCGAATGCTGAGAGCTTGTACAGCTGCTATTTTCGAACATTTTTGAAAACATATCGAAAATATTTGGAGAATTTCTAACAATTAACCACTTAAAACCCATGCAGCATCTGTATTATGGGAGCGTTGCGTCGCATTGTGAGCTTTTTCGATCGGCTATTTTCAGCGAAAGCCTTTCCCCACAATAACATAAACAGAAAATACTCATTGAGCCCTGGGGATTGTCCGCGGCCACAAATATACGCATAAATTTGGGTGGTCCTTGGCAGAGGAAAAAGTTTGAGAAGCAGCACTGCAGCGCCAGTCAACACACTGCACTGTGCTTAACTCCCAGTAGTGCTCATTTATCCCTCATAATACTCTGGTCTTTTTAGTGAGAAACTTGAATGTTTCTCTGTCTGTTCCCCGTGTCTCTGCTCCGAGCCTCCTCCCTCCATCACCGAGGCTCGTCTGGCAGGCTGAATAATTGATGTGCTCCTCTCTCACACAGCTGTGAGATATTTATGAATCAGGGCCAGTGCGGAGGGATGATTGTACATTCTCCCTGACTTCTCGGTAGCCTTTCGCTGGACTTATCTGTGTATCCGCACCAAGGTCAAAATAAGTGTATATTTTATAAAGATGGATCGCCACGTGAAAAAAAAGAAGGAAAAGGGAGGGGAAAAAAAGAAAGGCCTGGTTAGCAGCGGCCTTCAAGATGGCCACTGGTCCCTTACCTTGCACCAACGCACTCATTACTCTGTGCCTGCGTGCCTGCGTGTGTGTGTCCATTTGTGCATTTGACAGCCAAATATGGAACAACAAAACTTGTTTACACAAGGCCAACAAAATGAACAACACTTGCCCAAGTGAGAAAGAATATGGCATTGCAAACAGATCTTTTAAAAAACATGTAGAGGTATTGACCAGCTCCACATACAGTACAGTATGGAGATCTAGGTGATGATCCAGTCGTCTCCATGTATGGATATCCAGGGTTTGATGAGGTCAGTGTCGTGATCTTCATATATGGAGCTCCAGGTGATGATAGTCAGTCTTGATTTGCAAATGAATTCTGTCTTGGCCATATATGGAGCGTCACATACATGGGCATTGCCAAACATGGGCATTCCCAGAAATGTGCTTAATATTGATTACATCAGGACAGGGATCTCCGTATATGCTCCATATAAGCTCACAACGCCTCATTGCGAGGTGTTGTGAGCTTCTAGATCGTCTATTTTCTAAATGTTTTCCTTTCTTATATTATTTGACAATTGGGCCAATGTTTGACCAGTTTTTATGGTATAGTTTGTTGATTACTTTTAATGCAATAATACTCTTTGCTTTCCTCTTTCTTTCTTTTTTTGGTATTAAAAAGGTCTGAAAAGTCCTTCAATTGACACTATCATCTGGGGAAATCATGTGGGGCTCCCCCTGGGGGGCCCCGACTCACAGGTTGAGAACCACTCCCGTGAAGAGACTTGGAACATGGACACGGGAACTCGGATGTTTCACCTTGATTCCGTCTAAACGCTGACATTTAACCATGTCACCATAACCCTAACTGCACAGAAAGTATGACCTCAAAACCCTGCCCACCTGCTAGAAAAAGCCTGGGAAAGAGTGAGACCCACATGGAAACGCGTGGCTCTGCAATGCAGCGGACAGAAAATGAAACTCTTTTGAAAGAGGGAGTAGGTGGCGGGAGGGGAGGGGAGGGGGGGTGTTTGTGAGAAAGTCAAGCTCTCAATCTGGCACTGAGCTGTACAGTGAAATATGAAAGGGAAATAAGTCCTCACACAGTATCTTCCAAAAAATATGAGCTCAGAGACATGGCCCCCTTGAACCGCGGCGCTGCGCCGGGGAGCCGCTCTTCAATCATACTTAGCGACAGACAGGGAATTACAGCTGGGTCCCTCGCTGCTGCTGTCGCTGTTGCCACGTCTGCTTATTGTAAGCGTAAATGTCCACGGACCCCTCCATCTGAAAAAAATGTTTTGTGCCAGGGACCTCCGCACCAGAATTGTGTTTTAAAATAATGTAAAAAAATATATATATATTCCAAATATTTCACATATTCTTTCAAGATTGTTTTGCAAATTGCAGCTCTACGAGGTGAGCCGGGTATATCTGCTTGTTTGACCTGATTGCTTGTTTCTCTCACACAATCTGGCAACACTGCTAGATGCCAGCATCTGCTATGATGTATTTCAGTCCGCTGTTTCTCAACGTCTGGTCCGGGGAGCACCGGCGAGTCCAAACGGGCACTTAATGGGAGTTACAGACCTCACTTTTACAGTGCACCCCCCCCCCCCCCCACCCACACACACACACACACACACACACACACACACACACACACACACACACTCTGTCAGGGAATGTGAGGGGTCAAACTAGGGTTTTTTCATGATTCTGAATCCATTGCAAGTATTTGTTTTGCACGAAAAACACTCCTTGGGCTAAAAACGTCCCCACAAAAGATGGTTTGTGATGACCTGGAAAAGCGGGAAGTTTTTAGCCTAGTGTTTTTGGTGCATTTCGTGCAAATTGTCAGAGTCAACAGTCTGGCCACACAAGACTAATGGGACCCCAACTTTCAGCTGCTGTGAAAAATGTATGAACAATTTTCAACGTGGAAACGATTATGACGATCATGACAAATCTCAAATAATTACGATAAGAGGATAATTGTGACAGGCCTGTGTTTGTGTGAGCAGTGGCATGTTGGCTTTAAGGTGTTGATGTTGTCAACATAATTAACCCCTGTCGTTTACAGAGCAAACAGGCTTTGTTTGAGCAGGATTAAGACCTGAGGCCCATTCTACAGAATGTCCTCTAAATCAGCAGTTCTCACACAATTAATTCATAATAGCCAACACAAAAACACACGCATGTGCACACGCACACACTGCATTGTTGTTATTTACATTTTAGCAGGACACGGCTCCCTTAATTTTGGAAGTCTATAGTCATTGGTCATAGTGTAGTTTGGAGTATCAGTGGCCAATTTGGACCCCTAGCATGAACGCCCCTGAGTGTATATGTCACCGCTAGATCGAGAATCAGTTAGATTGAGAACCGGTGCGCTCGTTGTGCGGCGCGGGCGGAACAAGCGGTCGCTTTGATCCACAACAATGACAACTTAGCGTCGGCAGGAATGATAGCGCCTCACCTCACAGAGGTTAGGATTAGGGTTAGGGTTAGGCATAGTTTTACTGAGGTTAAGGTTAGGGTTAGGGTTAGGCATAGTTTTACTGAGGTTAAGGTTAGGGTTAGGGTTAGAGTTAGGCATAGTAAGCTAATGGCTAAACACAGCTGAGCTAGGCTAGTAGATAAACAAAGAAAGAGGGGTCGCAAACGAGTGACGTCAGCGACTACACAAGTGAATGGCTGTTGTCGCCATCTCATGGTGAATACGCAGAATTACACAGGTGCGCTGATAAGAGACTATCAACGTGAATTGATCCAGGTGGTGTTAGGGGTGTGTGGTGAACGACAAAACGAGTGCTCTTACCACGATCTAACTGAGTTACCCAATCTAACTGTAACATAATATACATTTATGGATGGAACACATTTAACTTCATCATTTTGTGGCACATAATAATTGTTAAAAAGTGACATAGCGTAGCTTTAAGTGTGTCTGTGGGTCGCATTGGACCAATGAAAAGTAGGCCTAATCTTAAGAACTTGTGACAACACTGGATCCATTGAACACATCAGGTACTTCTTTTCTTCCCCCAATTTCTTGAACCCTGCAGGCAGAAAAAAAGTAGCCGTTTTTGGACAGTATACAAGGTTTCCGACTGTCAGCGACGATATCATCCGACTTGAATTTAAACTGGTACTGCAGCTGAAAAGGACAGAACATGACAATTTTATATCTGAGTGTTTTGTTAGGCTTAAACCTGTATAAAAAAGTATTATTCGTCTATATTTATATACAATATATTTGTAATATGCATTTTAACTAACTAATTGATATCGTTCGCCATAGGTTTTTTTATAGTTGGTGTGAACACTCCACTTGACTCAAAATTATTTTTAAATTAAAAAAAAATATATAGTTATAGTTATAGTTGTAGCTAGCTTTGTCAACAATGACAAATAAAGCTCATTCATTCATTCATTGAGCTGCATGAATGGCCATACAGATTTTCTAAAAAATTGCAGATAGCAAGCTCATAGCGCAACACGTTTGTACCACGCTATGAGCTTGTATATCTAATATTTTTAGGAATAGCCAAAGTGTGAAATGACACAGAAGCTTTCCCGGTTTTACTGGTTTAAATCCTCAACCCGAAACACCTTGGAGTCAATTACCAATATCACACCGCCAAGTCCCTCTGGTCTGAAATCTTTTAATTAGAGACAATTAGATAAATTCCATCCCTCTTTCCCCCCGGTTTGTTTTTTCTCATAACAGTGATCCCTGTTGACTGTGATTACGGGGGCCTGCAGGCGTTTACAGGGCGGCTCGCTGTTATAGGTGAGTGAAACCTTCCCGTCAGCCATATGGACAGATAATGGTTTATAATTGGACGATGGAGGAACGGGAAGTGATGGATAAGAGCAAATGGAACAGGCATCTGAAATGAGGCATGTTGCAACGCATGGCTTATTAATTTACCTCCCTTCTATGAGAGAGAGAGAGAGAGAGAGAGAGAGAGAGAGAGAGAGAGAGAGAGATTATGAATAATACATAATGCACACGCCTCTCTCTCTCTCTCTCTCTCTCTCTCTCTCTCTCTCTCTCTCTCTCTCTTTCTCCAAATGGAATTCAGAGTTCAGGGTAGTGAGCTACAAACAGGCCAGCATCCTAATAGCTATGCGTTGCCTTCAACCTGTCAATGTAAGTTAAGTGACGGCGAATGTCTTTGAACCGAATAGCTGTTATTTTACACACAATGACAGTCTCGCCTTATAAACGATAGATGGGTGCCAACGTAATGAAAACTGATGACACCGTTGGCTACTCCTTGGCTACCATTGATACCATCACAGTGTCAGCCTACGCCCACTGGTCCTCCCTTAACCCTAGAACACTAATGCTGGGTGATATGATTTTTAAAGGAATATTTTTAAAACAATACCCAATTTTTCACCTATTTTGCCCCCCATGACAGTTGCCCCCCATGTCCCATTATATGTTATTTTTTTTTATTTTTCGTGAAAGTTCATGTTGAAATATATTATTATATATTATATCATGTATATTTAAAATATTGTTTTGATGCATATTCATCTTAAGATATATTATGTTTTTTTATGTTATTGTTTTATTAATATTTTTGACCAGTAGATGCATTTCAAGATGTTTTGTAGACGCCGGAGCATCTGGGTTGTAATGCCAGATACCCTAGCTAGTACAAGGTAAGCTCTCTGGGAGAGGTTGATGTGTGAACGTGCGCCTGCAGCCACCAGTGTGGGTAGGTTCACTGAAAATAAATACCTTTCCACTATTTGCAGTGGAAAGGTATTTCTCCAGTGTGGATATGCAGGTGTTTCATCAGGTTATCTGACGCATTGAAACTCTTGCCACATTGTTTGCAAAGGTACGGTTTCTCTCCAGTGTGGACACGCAGGTGTGTCTTCAGATGACACGATACACTGAAACTCTTGCCACACTGTTTACAGTGGTAAGGTTTTTCTCCAGTGTGGATGCGCTGGTGTATCGTCAGATGTTCTGAAACACCGAAACTCTTGCCACACTGTTCACAATGATAAGGTTTTTCTCCGGAGTGGATACGCAGGTGTTTCTTCAGGTTACTTGACACAGTGAAACTCTTTCCACATTGTTTACAGTGGAAAGGTTTTTCTCCAGTGTGGATGCGCTGGTGTGTCATCAGGTTACCTGATGTATTGAAACTCTTGCCACATTGTTTACAACGGTATGGTTTTTCTCCAGAGTGGATACGCAGGTGTATCATCAGGTCACTTGACACTTTGAAACTCTTGCCACATTGTTTACAGTTGTAAGGTTTTTTTCCAGTGTAGATGCGCTGCGGTGTCATCAGGTTACCTGATGTATTGAAACTCTTACCACATTGTTTACAACGGTACATTTTCTCTCCAGTCTGGACACGCTGGTGTGTCTTCATATTATTTGATACTCTGAAACTCCGGTCACACTGTTTGCAGCTGTATGGTAATTCTCCACAGTGGGTACGCAGGTGTGTAGACTGTTGACGACTGTAAGACCTCGGTTCGTCTGTGTCTCCTCTCGGGTTGGTTGTGGCCGTCATCGTTTGGCAGGGGAGGTTGACGCAATGGAATAGGGTGGAATCTTGGAGGGTGAAATATTTGTCCTCGCAGGTCTCTCTATCTGTGTGTCTGTTTCACTCTCTCTGACACTCTCTAAGAATAACCACTTTTGGAGTAAGTGACAGACTAACATAATTTCCACACCTTATATAGACCGACAAAAGTTCTGGGTCTGACATCACACATGATACAAACAGTTGCCATGCATGTCTAACCACGTTGATTTGTGCAGGCGTTGTTGCAGCTGGTATTAATTTGTTGATGTTGACTAAAACTATGGCGAAAATGTTAGTTAATGTAAGTTAAAACAAAATAAAAACGAAGACTAAGATAAATCAGGCATTATGACACCATCAAGGCCCACCAAATTATACTTTTGTAGACAAAGTCAACTGTATTTTCAGTCGACTAAAATCTTAAGATATTTAGTCAACTAAATCTAGACTAAAACTAAAACATTGTACAAGCTCACAACGTGTCGCGATGTGATGCGTTGTGAGCATGTAGATCTGCTATTTTCCTATTAGGCGATCTGATATTCTCCAATAGCCGTAAAGTGGTAAAAACATAGTGGCTTCTTTTGGTCTTGTTCTTGTTGACCTGCACCGCTTGTTTCTCCACTGCGTTACACCTGCAGCCTATTAGTGTCGGAAGTGCATGGCCAGATATTGAATGAGGCGGCGGCAGAGAAGGGCAATGCATGGCGCCGCCCTGGAGAAGGGCCAAGAATAAGGTGAATATATATTGAAGGAATAAAAAGGTAAGAAGCTTAACACAGAGGCCACAGACCTGCTGTGGCGGTGAAACTGCATCCGCAGCACAATGTGTGACCCTGACAAAGAAAAGCCAGTGAGCAGTGAGCAGGACTTTAAACCCAGAGGCCCTGACACAGCACGGAGGTCATGCGGGATGCGTAGGGACGCAGGGAGAGGCTGCGAGGGGGCTCGGCGCTCCTCTGCTGATGTCTGCTGCTTTCAGATCAGTGCTGTGAAGTAAGTAACTGAGGTGTTTGTACTTGAGTATTTCCAATTCCCAACACTTTTACTTCTACTCCACTATACATCTCGGATCCAAATATTGTTACTTGTTACTCCACTACATTTATTTGAAAACTTTAGTTACTAGTTGCTTTGAAGATATATATTATAATATTAAAAACATTCATTTACCACTTTAGCCCTATTTTATACCCAGGCTATTTGAAAATAGCCGATCTACAATCGCGCTGCGATGTGACGAGTTGTGAGTTTGCTTTTTTTTTTTTTAGTTTTTACTTTTGGTACTTTAAGTCCATTTGGTCGCCAACAATTTCATACTTTTATTCAAGTACATTTTGAATTCCGGACTTTTACTTGTAACAGAGCACTTCTACATTGCAGCATTGATACTTGTACTTATAAGTAACACATGAGAGTACTTTGTCCCACCACAGTTTCAGATCAATAGGATCACTGAGCTCCCGCTGAGCCGCGCTCTGTTTGTTCCTGGGCTCAGCCCGTCTGGAACGGATTGGCCTCCACTTTTTATTGAAGAAAAAGAAACCTGTTTCACTGTACTTGACCGAGACTCACCATCATCGTGGCGGTCTGGATTGGAAACCTCGTACGTCCGAAACGGTTCCATTTCAGGAGACATCAAAATAAAGAAAGGGGGGAGAGAAAAGAACGAGAACCCATGATGTGCCAATGGATAGAATGTTGTTTAGTGTTTAGTCACCACCACCAGGTTTGTGTTAATTCGCTTCATTGATGGTTAAATTGTTCATATAAAAACATATCGTTGTTGTCGGGTGGAAACCATGTCCAAAGCCGTTTGTTTTGTGTTTATCGTTTTAAAAACGATTTAAGGTAGTGAAAATCTGCTTGAGTCTTGTATGATGAAGCACGCAGGGCTTTACTTTATGAAAAAAACGTACACATTTGAAACTTGGAGATACGAGGTTTCTGCCCGACAGTGACGATATTCACTTTCGAAATGTTTCATAAATCTCCCCAAAAAATAGCAGATCAACAAGCTCCACGATGCATCACGATCCTTTTTGTGAGACACTCTTGTACGACCAAGTTGTACTTTCAAGTTTGAAAAAAAACAATAAAAAAAATAACATCAAAACTTGAAACATGGAGATACAAGGTTTCTGTCTCCCCGACAGCGGCGACAAGTAAAAGCCGGCGTTAAGTCTAGCGTGGAAGGCAATGAATTTAAACGTGTGCACACACAAGCCACCCTCAGGTCAATACTCTGCCACAAAGCCTGCGCTGAAAGAAATTAGGTTTTACTTCAAGCACATATTATATGCTTCGTCTCCGCAAGTAACCACAGTTTCCTCCGTATATTCAAGTAGTAATTCCTTTGTAACGAAAACCAACACTTAACGCGTCGACTGCCATGGGCCTTGCATGCATCCCCCCCACCCAGCCAGCCCAAGGTTACAGCGCACAGCGGACACGGAGAAGTAATTAAGATAAAGCTAATAGAATGTAGTTATAGTTCAATAAGGCAGAGTTTAATTGAAATGGACTCAGAGCCTGCATGACTTTGTGTTTCGGGTTATTGGTTTAAAATAAAACGTTGAAAAAAATAAATAGTAATTGAATTTTTGCTTTTTCCTCTCGCAATGGGGAGCCAGAGGGGGTCATGTATGGGGAATACACACCTACTGTGTGTGTGTGTGTGTGTGTGTGTGTGTGTGTGTGTGTGTGCGTGTGCGTGTGCGTGTGTGTGCGTGTGCGTGCGTGTGCGTGTGCGTGTGGGAGTGCGTGTGCATTTGCAACTGTAAGTGCATTTGCGACCATACATGCACTGTCACGATATGGATTTCTGTGTTGTATTTGAAGTGTGCTCTTGTACCTTATTTTGAAGTAGTGTTCTTGTGTTTCCTGTCTCCATTGTAGTTGTTACCTTTTCTCACCTTCCCTGATTCTTGACTGTTGTTTCACCTGTGTCTTGTTTTCCCCAGCCAATCCCTGCGTTGATTGTTTTTGACTTCACCTGTGTCCTGTTAATCCTTGTGCCTATTTAAACACTGTGTTTCAGTTGTGTTCTTTGTTGGATTCAAGTTCTGGTCTTCCTTGTGTTTGGGTCCTGCTAGAAAAAACGCCTTGATATGCATAGGCAAAAACATGTGAATGCACACATGAATTGCAGATAAACATTTTGAGGAGAATCTTTGCATCTCCAGGAAATAAACCAGGCTCTTTGTGTATCCATTGGGAAACACTGCTGGTCATCAACTAGCTTAGGAATGTGACAAAAACCAAAAGATATCCATGAAATCAAGTCTCCATGGGGGGAGTAATCTATAGAAAAAAGTTGTTTTGGGGGTGAACTGTTCCTTCAATAAGGATGGCAGCGCTTTCAGTACTCATTCATCGGCGAATGCTCGCTGCTTGAGTATGTAGGCCATTTGTTAAAAAAATAAAAAATAAAAATATGGATATATGATTCTGATTCTGCTGCTTGGTCCTGCTCATTATTGTCACAATTATGCAGTCACACAACATATCATATGATATTTTTTGTATCATCTGGTGAAGCTTCCAATGTGTCACATTGTGACCCTTTGGGAGATTCTCGAACGCTTTTTCACATTTATATTATTGTTATTATTTCAAATTTATATTAATGCCATAATGATTTATGTTGTCCTGACAGCCCTAACCGGAGCTCATGTTCACGTCGTGAGCAAAACGGCACGGAGCAGTCATTACACGGTTTATTGTTGCCAAACCAGAATAGAACATGGCTGTGAATCATAACATCACAGCTGTGATCTGAATTGGTTGCAATGTTTCTACTTAATCAGGTTGTGTGCCTGTTATCACACGTATTGGGTAATATCTCATTATAGCTTGCTTGGCCATGGAGCTGACTCAATTCCAATGGGCTGGAAGGTGTTGATTATCTTCACATAAACGCACACCTTTTAGTGTAGCAGCCTGAGCGGATAACGCATAAATGGTAAATGGTGCATTTATATAGCGCTTTTATCCAAGGCGCTTTACATAGATTGTGCATTACATTCACCATACATTCATACACTGGTGGCGGTTGAAACCATGCAAGGCACCAACCTACTCACCGGGAGCAATTAGGGGTTCAGAGTCTTGCTCAAGGACTCTTCGACATTAACTCAGGGGAGCCCGGATTAGAACTGGGAACCCTTCGGGAACCCTTCGTGTTCTAATAACGGTTTCTCTACCCCTGAGCTATGCCGCCCCATATAATAGATAAATATATACTGTATTAATGGTTTTCTCTATCACTTAGACTCAATGAAGCCTTGAATGGATGGAGATCTTTCTGGTTTTGTTGCAATCCTGAGCCAATAATTACTGTCGAGCTGGGCTATTCTAAGGACTAGAGTGGCGGATACAACTTTCTGCCCGGAATCCAACACCGGCTCCCTATCGGTTCACCAACCTATGTCCCCCCCCCCCCCCCCCCCCCCCCCCACCCTCTGCTCATGAGCCTGCGACCCCTCCACTTTTTTTTTTTTGGTTTAAGTATATTATTTGTTTATGCGTGGAGAGAATATGCATAAAATAACTAACTTAATGTGAGGAAAAAAAGGTCATTTTGGGGGTGAACTACTCCTTGAATGCTTGACCTCGATGTATAAGAGTGTCAACCAACAATAATGAAAATAGCTGTAGAGCTGATCTACACAAAACGTTGCACGTTGCATTGCGACATTTTGTGTAGATCATCTATTTTCTGTTAGGACATACAAGGTTTCCACCCGACAGCGACGAAATACAGTAATGAAGTAGACAGAAACGGTGCCATCTTATAATGGGTATTATACTGTAGCAAGGAGGAACAATTGTTGACCACTAGGCTTCGGTTTCGTGGCATTTACACTGATCCTAGACGATCCTAAGTGGCCCTGGATGTAGCGCGTCTGCTAAATGGCCAGTACATTGTAAATTAGGCACACTTCAGTTGCTCGTGGAAGAAAATGCACAGTTTGTGCTTGCAAGCTATCACAGGCAATTACTTTGTATTACAATACACTGTTGTTGTGCACTCTCCTCCCCGGCAATGTAATATATTGCACTGCATTGTTTGTTTGTAGTAGTCAGCTCTTTCTAATGATGTGTGATGGTGTGTACTCCACATATTCAGAAACGTCTCAAATCGCATAATCATATTGATTGTCTATTTAAAAACCTTAATGTCAAGCACTTATGTCCAGCCTAGCTGTGTCGCTATTCCATGGTGCTGAAATGGATCTCTCTCTCTCTCTCTCTCTCTCTCTCTCTCTCTCTCTCTCTCCTCGCTCTCTCTCTCTCTCTCTCTCTCTCTCTCTTGCGTGCACCTCAGTGTTGGTGTCAGATTATTAATTAATTAATAATAAAAAAATAAGGCTCAGTTTTAGTTTAGTGTTTCAGAGTATACTTTGTTTGTTTTTGTTTCGTTTTTCCTTGTTTTATGTTTTGTTTTTTGTAATAAGCTCACAACATGTGGCATTGTGATACGTTGTAAGACTGTAGATCTGCTTTGGGGAACAAGAAAAAGAGACAACTGGGGAGACATGCTTCCTTCAGTGCATGAGGAGTCCAAGTTGCTTCTTTTCACCTGACAGGGGGGATTTCCCCGGTTTGGACGTAGCGTGTGGAAGGAACACGTTATTCCAACCAGTTCCTTTCCCCTCCATCAGGCGCCCCGGCTGGCCAGGGGGAGGCATTATTTAGAAAAATGTTAACACAAATCTTCTGTGATGGGGTTCCATGTTCTCTTCAGATGTGGGTCCGTGGCCATCATACAAGTCAATGTGGGGGTCTTTTGACATGAACATGTTTGAGAAGCACGCGTCTACAAATCCCCAAATCCGTCTCCTGGTTCTCTGCATTCTGCTGGTGATTCTCTCTACCTGCTGAGGCCAAAGGTCTGAGGGCGGCTGCAACCCGCCAGAATTTCAACAGCGTTTCAGTGTAGGAATTAGAGTGAGAAATGGGTAGACAACCTTTTAGTTATGTAATATTTAACCTTGCTTTCAAGTCCTTTCAAGTATTAAAATAGTGGTTGTATTATGCAGGCTTATATAACATTCTTATTCATTCTTGAACTGAAGAGAAAGTAGGTCAAATGTTTGAAGCTACAATACTTAATTTAATTAAAGGTGCAGAACTTTATTTGTATTTAGCCGATCTACAGGCTCACGCCGCATCGCAGTTGCCTTGTAGTTCGGCTGTTTTCACAACATTTAGCTGTGGAAACGAGTCAAAACTAAATTTCTGCCATTCCAAGTGCTGGTCAGGGTGGGTGGGTAGGTGGGGAGCGGGGGTCCCCCCAGCTCAAATGTGTTTCTTTTTTTTGGGGGGGGGGGTTGCAGCCTGAAAGTTTGCAAACCCTTGTTAATCTAGGCCATTCATGAGGACTGCTGCATTTTCATGACGTCCATGATTAGTTTCAATACCAAGGTGCTCT